>NC_092158.1:9976441-10118941 GCF_045791955.1 Oncorhynchus clarkii lewisi | reverse complement strand
AAACAACAAGTTAGCCTACTACTGTAGTTAAGTCTGCTGTGTGGAACTTCACATGATAAACTACATTCATTACCTTGTCCAAAGGTGTAAACATGCCCATCTTTGGCCAGGACAACAGAAAACTGGGTCCCGCAGCCAACCTTCTTGATTCCCTTGTTACACAGTTGCTCCACTTTCTACAAAGTAAAGAATAATGAAAAATATGAATAATAACCCATTGTGGAAGTTATGTTGTTGAAACGTGAGAGGAGCACTGTAGCCTACCTGAGGATAAGACTTCACAGTGCAGGGACCGGTCCCCAGCTTCCCATAGTCTCCGTCACCAAAGGACCAGACACTCATCCCATCGGAGGACAGCACCAGGGTGTGGTTGATACCACAGGACACCTAGACACAATGGGAGAAAGACATAGGTAACACATAGGTAACCGTTGACCGAAGCTGACAGAGATCCAATGGCAATAGGAATAAGATATACATCTGGGAGCCAATAGGAATAAGATATACATCTGGGGGCCAATAGGAATAAGATATACATCTGGGGGCCAATAGGAATAAGATATACATCTGGGGGCCAATAGGAATAAGATATACATCTGGGGGCCAATAGGAATAAGATATACATCTGGGGGCCAATAGGAATAAGATATACATCTGGGGGCCAATAGGAATAAGATATACATCTGGGGGCCAATAGGAATAAGATATACATCTGGGGGCCAATAGGAATAAGATATACATCTGGGGGCCAATAGGAATAAGATATACATCTGGGGGCCAATAGGAATAAGATATACATCTGGGGGCCAATAGGAAGCAGATCAGGGGGCCCGGTTGAATTCAATAAAGGTTATTAATAGGGCTCCCGAGTGGCGCAGTGGTCTAAGGCACTGCAATCTCAGTGCAAGAGGCGTCACTACAGTCCCTGGTTCGAATCCAGGCTGTATCACATCTGGCCGTGATTGGGAGTCCTATAGGGCGGCGCACAATTGGCCCACTGTCGTCTGGGTTTGGTCGGTGTAGGCCGTCATTGTAAATAAGAATTTGTTCTTAACTGACTTGCCTTGTTAAATAAAAGGTAGAAACATATATATATATTATCCTACGAGGGGAAATTGGATGTCACCATGACCTGACTGAGACCCCTGCTTTAAAACACCAGCCCTGACTGAGACCCCTGCTTTAAAACACCAGCCCTGACTGAGACCCCTGCTTTCTGAGACCCCTGCTTTAATACACCAGCCCTGACTGAGACCCCCTGCTTTAAAACACCAGCCCTGACTGAGACCCCCTGCTTTAAAACACCAGCCCTGACTGAGACCCCCTGCTTTAAAACACCAGCCCTGACTGAGACCCCTGCTTTAAAACACCAGACCTGACTGAGACCCCCTGCTTTAAAACACTAGCCCTGACTGAGACCCCTGCTTTAATACACCAGCCCTGACTGAGACCCCCTGCTTTAAAACACCAGCCCTGACTGAGACCCCCTGCTTTAAAACACCAGCCCTGACTGAGACCCCCTGCTTTAAAACACTAGCCCTGACTGAGACCCCAGCTTTAAAACACTAGCCCTGACTGAGACCCCAGCTTTAAAACATCTCCTTAGGCAACATTGGCAGCATCACAGATCACAGGACAGCAAATCAAACATGTTATCATCAGCTCTTTACCTGTCCGACACGATGGACGTTACCACCTGTCTGATACGATGGACGGTACCACCTGTCCGACACGATGGACGTTACCACCTGTCTGATACGATGGACGGTACCACCTGTCCGATACGATGGACGGTACCACCTGTCTGATACGATGGACGGTACCACCTGTCTGACACGATGGACGTTACCACCTGTCTGATATGATGGACGGTACCACCTGTCCGACACGATGGACGTTACCCCCTGTCTGATACGATGGACGGTACCACCTGTCCGACACGATGGACGTTACCACCTGTCTGATACGATGGACGGTACCACCTGTCCGATACGATGGACGGTACCACCTGTCTGATACGATGGACGGTACCACCTGTCCGATACGATGGACGGTACCACCTGTCCGATACGATGGACGGTACCACCTGTCTGATACGATGGACGGTACCACCTGTCTGATATGATGGACGTTACCTGTCTGATATGATGGACGTTACCACCTGTCTGATACGATGGACGATACCACCTGTCTGATACGATGGACGGTACCACCTGTCTGATACGATGGACGGTACCACCTGTCCGATACGATGGATGGTACCACCTGTCCGATACGATGGACGGTACCACCTGTCCGATACGATGGACGGTACCACCTGTCTGATATGATGGACGTTATCTGTCTGATATGATGGACGTTACCACCTGTCTGATATGATGGACGTTACCACCTGTCTGATACGATGGACGGTACCACCTGTCTGATACGATGGACGTTACCACCTGTCTGATACGATGGACGGTACCACCTGTCTGATACGATGGACGGTACCACCTGTCCGATACGATGGACGGTACCACCTGTCCGATACGATGGACGGTACCACCTGTCCGATACGATGGACGTTACCACCTGTCCGATACGATGGACGGTACCACCTGTCCGATACGATGGACGTTACCACCTGTCCGATACGATGGACGGTACCACCTGTCTGATATGATGGACGTTACCACCTGTCTGATACGATGGACGGTACCACCTGTCTGATATGATGGACGGTACCACCTGTCTGATATGATGGACGTTACCACCTGTCCGATACGATGGACGGTACCACCTGTCTGATACGATGGACGGTACCACCTGTCTGATATGATGGACGGTACCACCTGTCTGATGTGATGGACGTTACCACCTGTCCGATATGATGGACGTTACCTGTCTGATATGATGGACATTACCACCTGTCTGATACGATGGACGGTACCACCTGTCTGATACGATGGACGTTACCACCTGTCTGATACGATGGACGGTACCACCTGTCTGATACGATGGACGGTACCACCTGTCCGATACGATGGACGTTACCACCTGTCTGATACGATGGACGGTACCACCTGTCTGATACGATGGACGGTACCACCTGTCTGATATGATGGACGTTACCACCTGTCTGATGTGATGGACGTTACCACCTGTCCGATATGATGGACGTTACCTGTCTGATATGATGGACATTACCACCTGTCTGATACGATGGACGTTACCACCTGTCTGATACGATGGACGGTACCACCTGTCTGATACGATGGACGGTACCACCTGTCTGATATGATGGACGGTACCACCTGTCTGATACGATGGACGTTACCACCTGTCCGATATGATGGACGTTACCTGTCTGATATGATGGACGTTACCACCTGTCTGATACGATGGACGGTACCACCTGTCTGATACGATGGACGTTACCACCTGTCTGATATGATGGACGTTACCTGTCTGATATGATGGACGTTACCACCTGTCTGATACGATGGACGGTACCACCTGTCTGATACGATGGACGTTACCACCTGTCTGATATGATGGACGTTACCTGTCTGATATGATGGACGTTACCTGTCTGATATGATGGATGTTACCCGTCTGATATGATGGACGTTACCTGTCTGATATGATGGACATTACCTGTCTGATATGATGGATTTTACCTGTCTTGTTAGGTTCATGTTTTAAGTATCCCTATATTTCTGTTATTAAGGTGCTTTCGCTCTGTTATTAGTAGGCCTGCGCAGCAGTCTCGTTGTTGATGGACCTGGCCTGAGTGCAATGGCAACCATGTAGTGTGCTAATACGGTTTGGTATGTCTGATATGACGGATCGTACCTGTCCAATGTGATATCCCTCCAGTGCCGTGACTCTCTCTGGCAGCATCTTGTTGGACGTTGACCTTTGACCCAGACGACCAGAGTCTCCACTACCGAAGGTCAACAGCTTCCCGTCTGTTGTAATCACGGCTGAGTGTTTGAACCCACACGCCAACTGTTGTGTGAAGGAATGATGAATGACAGAGACAGAGAAACTATTCAGGATAAATGAAACCAAGAATGTTTCCGTGCTGGCCTACCACTTAGAGTGAAGCATTATACATCTAATGTAAATACAACGAAGGGTATGTCATCTACAGTAAGAGGGATTCATATAATGTCATTTAACATCCCAGTAATGTTAGGTGTGACCTGTCAGGTGAGCCTCATCTCCAGTCCTACCCGCACCACCTCCTCTCCCTGCAGAGCCTCATCTCCAGTCCTACCCGCCCCACCTCCTCTCCCTGCAGAGCCTCATCTCCAGTTCTACCCGCACTACCTCCTCTTCCTGCAGAGCCTCATCTCCAGTCCTACCTGCACCACCTCCTCTCCCTGCAGAGCCTCATCTCCAGTCCTACCCGCACCACCTCCTCTCCCTGCAGAGCCTCATCTCCAGTTCTACCTGCACCACCTCCTCTCCCTGCAGAGCCTCATCTCCAGTCCTACCCACCCCACCTCCTCTCCCTGCAGAGCCTCATCTCCAGTCCTACCCGCACCACCTCCTCTCCCTGCAGAGCCTCATCTCCAGTTCTACCCGCACTACCTCCTCTTCCTGCAGAGCCTCATCTCCAGTCCTACCTGCACCACCTCCTCTCCCTGCAGAGCCTCATCTCCAGTCCTACCCACCCCACCTCCTCTCCCTGCAGAGCCTCATCTCCAGTCCTACCTGCACCACCTCCTCTCCCTGCAGAGCCTCATCTCCAGTCCTACCTGCACCACCTCCTCTCCCTGCAGAGCCTCATCTCCAGTCCTACCCGCCCCACCTCCTCTCCCTGCAGAGCCTCATCTCCAGTCCTACCCGCCCCACCTCCTCTCCCTGCAGAGCCTCATCTCCAGTCCTACCCGCCCCACCTCCTCTCCCTGCAGAGCCTCATCTCCAGTCCTACCCGCCCCACCACCTCTCCCTGCAGACTCATCTCCAGTCATACCTGCACCACCTCCTCTCCCTGCAGAGCCTCATCTCCAGTCCTACCCGCCCCACCTCCTCTCCCTGCAGAGCCTCATCTCCAGTCCTACCTGCACCACCTCCTCTCCCTGCAGAGCCTCATCTCCAGTCCTACCCGCCCCACCTCCTCTCCCTGCAGAGCCTCATCTCCAGTCCTACCTGCACCACCTCCTCTCCCTGCAGAGCCTCATCTCCAGTCCTACCTGCACCACCTCCTCTCCCTGCAGAGCCTCATCTCCAGTCCTACCCGCCCCACCTCCTCTCCCTGCAGAGCCTCATCTCCAGTCCTACCTGCACCACCTCCTCTCCCTGCAGAGCCTCATCTCCAGTCCTACCTGCACCACCTCCTCTCCCTGCAGAGCCTCATCTCCAGTCCTACCCACCCCACCTCCTCTCCCTGCAGAGCCTCATCTCCAGTCCTACCCGCACCACCTCCTCTCCCTGCAGAGCCTCATCTCCAGTCCTACCCGCCCCACCACCTCTCCCTGCAGACTCATCTCCAGTCATACCTGCACCACCTCCTCTCCCTGCAGAGCCTCATCTCCAGTCCTACCCGCCCCACCTCCTCTCCCTGCAGAGCCTCATCTCCAGTCCTACCTGCACCACCTCCTCTCCCTGCAGAGCCTCATCTCCAGTCCTACCCGCCCCACCTCCTCTCCCTGCAGAGCCTCATCTCCAGTCCTACCTGCACCACCTCCTCTCCCTGCAGAGCCTCATCTCCAGTCCTACCTGTACCACCTCCTCTCCCTGCAGAGCCTCATCTCCAGTCCTACCCGCCCCACCTCCTCTCCCTGCAGAGCCTCATCTCCAGTCCTACCTGCACCACCTCCTCTCCCTGCAGAGCCTCATCTCCAGTCCTACCTGCACCACCTCCTCTCCCTGCAGAGCCTCATCTCCAGTCCTACCCGCCCCACCACCTCTCCCTGCAGACTCATCTCCAGTCATACCTGCACCACCTCCTCTCCCTGCAGAGCCTCATCTCCAGTCCTACCCGCCCCACCTCCGCTCCCGGCAGAGCCTCATCTCCAGTCCTACCTGCACCACCTCCTCTCCCTGCAGAGCCTCATCTCCAGTCCTACCCGCCCCACCTCCTCTCCCTGCAGAGCCTCATCTCCAGTCCTACCTGCACCACCTCCTCTCCCTGCAGAGCCTCATCTCCAGTCCTACCCGCCCCACCTCCTCTCCCTGCAGAGCCTCATCTCCAGTCCTACCTGCACCACCTCCTCTCCCTGCAGAGCCTCATCTCCAGTCCTACCTGCACCACCTCCTCTCCCTGCAGAGCCTCATCTCCAGTCCTACCCACCCCACCTCCTCTCCCTGCAGAGCCTCATCTCCAGTCCTACCCGCCCCACCTCCTCTCCCTGCAGAGCCTGATCTCCAGTCCTACCCGCCCCACCTCCTCTCCCTGCAGAGCCTCATCTCCAGTCCTACCCGCCCCACCTCCTCTCCCTGCAGAGCCTCATCTCCAGTCCTACCTGCACCACCTCCTCTCCCTGCAGGGCCTCCACCTGTTTGGGTCGTCTCTGTCTCTCACTGTTCCCATGTCCCAGCTTCCCATAGTCCCCGTCACCCCAGCTGAACACCTCCCCCGTCTCCGTCAGGGCCAGGGAGTGGCCGTCAGAACCGCAAGAGGTCACCAGCTGGGTCACCACGTAGCCTGGGGGGTCAACAAGGGGGACAAAGGTGTCAAAGGTGTCCAAGGTTATAGATCAACCTGAGATAAAGATGTTACCTTGCAAGGCTGAGATGACTGTGGGGGTATATAGGTCATCAGAGTTGCCCTGGCCCAGTCTCCCATAGCTACCCTCTCCTACAGCCAGCACCGTACCGTTCGCCTGTACCAGGAATGTACAGTTCTGCCCACACACAACCTGCAGAGAGTAGAGTATCACAGGTCAACAACAGAGAATCTTCGGGCTCAAAATGTAAGAAGCCTAAGTACAATCTGGAGCTGCCTAATCAGAGATGCTCACCACGTGTTCTGTAATGTAACGTGACCCTGGTGTATTAGTAGGTCATGAACTCTACCTGATGCGTCTGGGACAGAGACGGGGCGATGGTAGGCACCATCAGGTTGGTCCCCGCGTCTGCCAGCTGTCCGTGACGCCCGTTGCCCCACAGAAACACCTGACTCTTCCCTCCCTGCTGCCAGTCCTGTCAAATACAGTAAGAGGAGGTGGGAAAGCCTGTTAAAGTAGCTTAAAGTAGCCTGTTCAAGTAGCTTAAAGTAGCCTGTTAAAGTAGCTTAAAGTAGCCTGTTAAAGTAGCTTAAAGTAGCCTGTTAAAGTAGCTTAAAGTAGCCTGTTAAAGTAGCTTAAAGTAGCCTGGTTTCAGATCGCTTCGTCCCGTCTTTCTAACAGTGACCAAAACAGTTGGCAAGACAGCATTACTGACACCTTCAAAATGACTAATAACAGACAGGATATCGTTATGGGAACAGTCATAACACTGAACAGTGTTAACAATAGCTAGTAATACAGCTATCTGAACATGAAGTGATGGAGCTGTGTCATAAGGCTGGCCTGACCCAGGGTGTGGGTTCCCAGAGCTGCTGAGGGTATGTCAAGTGATACAGTAATGACATTAAGAGAATAGGATATATGGTTTTACAGACAGAAACCTTACCTCAGGAGATATGGTCTGCATCAGAAATGGCACCCTATTCACTATATAGGGAATAGAGCCCTATGTAGGCCCTGGTCAATAGTAGTGCACTATATAGGGAATAGAGCCCTGTGTAGGCCCTGGTCAATAGTAGTGCACTATATAGGGAATAGAGCCCTGTGTAGGCCCTGGTCAATAGTAGTGCACTATATAGGGAATAGAGCCCTGTGTAGGCCCTGGTCAATAGTAGTGCACTATATAGAGAATAGAGCCCTGTGTAGGCCCTGGTCAATAGTAGTGCACTATATAGGGAATAGAGCCCTATGTAGGCCCTGGTCAATAGTAGTGCACTATATAGGGAATAGAGCCCTGTGTAGGCCCTGGTCAATAGTAGTGCACTATATAGGGAATAGAGCCCTGTGTAGGCCCTGGTCAATAGTAGTGCACTATATAGGGAATAGAGCCCTATGTAGGCCCTGGTCAATAGTAGTGCACTATATAGGGAATAGAGCCCTATGTAGGCCCTGGTCAATAGTAGTGCACTATATAGGGAATAGAGCCCTGTGTAGGCCCTGGTCAATAGTAGTGCACTATATAGGGAATAGAGCCCTGTGTAGGCCCTGGTCAATAGTAGTGCACTATATAGGGAATAGAGCCCTGTGTAGGCCCTGGTCAATAGTAGTGCACTATATAGGGAATAGAGCCCTGTGTAGGCCCTGGTCAATAGTAGTGCACTATATAGGGAATAGAGCCCTGTGTAGGCCCTGGTCAATAGTAGTGCACTATATAGGGAATAGAGCCCTATGTAGGCCCTGGTCAATGGTAGTGCACTATATAGGGAATAGAGCCCTATGTAGGCCCTGGTCAATAGTAGTGCACTATATAGGGAATAGAGCCCTATGTAGGCCCTGGTCAATAGTAGTGCACTATATAGGGAATTGAGCCCTATGTAGGCCCTGGTCAATAGTAGTGCACTATATAGGGAATATAGCCCTATGTAGGCCCTGGTCAATAGTAGTGCACTATATAGGGAATATAGCCCTATGTAGGCCCTGGTCAATAGTAGTGCACTATATAGGGAATAGAGCCCTGTGTAGGCCCTGGTCAATAGTAGTGCACTATATAGGGAATAGAGCCCTGTGTAGGCCCTGGTCAATAGTAGTGCACTATATAGGGAATAGAGCCCTATGTAGGCCCTGGTCAATAGTAGTGCACTATATAGGGAATAGAGCCCTATGTAGGCCCTGGTCAATAGTAGTGCACTATATAGGGAATAGAGCCCTATGTAGGCCCTGGTCAATAGTAGTGCACTATATAGGGAATTGAGCCCTATGTAGGCCCTGGTCAATAGTAGTGCACTATATAGGGAATAGAGCCCTGTGTAGGCCCTGGTCAATAGTAGTGCACTATATAGGGAATAGAGCCCTATGAGCCCTGGTCAATAGTAGTGCACTATATAGGGAATAGAGCCCTGTGTAGGCCCTGGTCAATAGTAGTGCACTATATAGGGAATAGAGCCCTGTGTAGGCCCTGGTCAATAGTAGTGCACTATATAGGGAATAGAGCCCTATGAGCCCTGGTCAATAGTAGTGCACTATATAGGGAATAGAGCCCTGTGTAGGCCCTGGTCAATAGTAGTGCACTATATAGGGAATAGAGCCCTGTGTAGGCCCTGGTCAATAGTAGTGCACTATATAGGGAATAGGGCGCCATTTGGGATGTAGATATGGTACTGGAGATCTTACCTCAGGTCTGGTGGTGGCCCAGGACATGAGTTGTTCGTCCATCATGAAGCTCCACTTACTATTGTCCTGAGAAAGAGGGGAGAAGAAGAGAAGCGAAGAGAAGAAGTGAATTGAAGTGAGTGCATCAACAAACTGTGTGAGCTGCCATACATCACAGTAAATGGAAAGATGAACATATAACACTAAAAGTAAAAATAAAAAAACAGTTGAAGGAACCCCATAATTGGTTGGCAGCTAGCATGTTTCTCCAATAACACAACCCCACACACTCCCAAGTGCCCTATTCTCTATGCAGCACACACTAATAGGGAATAGGGTGTCATTTCAGACACCATCCTAGTCTGAGGAAGCTACAGGAAGCTTATACTTTCTGCTCACCAGGGGCTTGGTGAGTTCTGTGGTTCCTGCCTGCTGGAACTCTGGGACAGTGAAGGATTCTGGGAACGCTGTTCCCCTGGCGATGGCCTCCGCGCTCTTCACAGTGGTGGAGAAGGTTTGGAGCCAGCTCCACTCCATGGGGCAGGAGTGTGTGTGGTCGAGGCTGAGGCTGGCAGGGTGGTGGTGGGGGGGTCGGCAGGGCCGACACAGGTACTGTTCCAGGGAAAGACCGACGGTCAGAGAGGCCAGACTCTGGAGGAAGGCACTGTGGACCAACTGGTCACCCGCTGTCACGTGACTCTGGGGAGAGAGAGAGAGAGAGAGAGGAAGAGAGAGACAGAGAGAGAGAGAGAAAGAGAGAGAGAGAAACGCAGACACCCCACAGATACACACACACAGACAGACAGACAAATACCACACACATAGAAAGACACCCTCAACACACACACAGACAGACACCACACACACAGACAGACACCCTCAACACACACACAGACACACAGACACCCCACACAGACACACGGATTAATCCTCAAGATCCAATGAGGTGGAAAACTACTGTATTATCCGATGTTCCTCTGGGCTCAATAACCTTGCAGAGAGACGGGACATTTGTCTGTAAATTGGCCTTCAGTGACAGTTTGTTGAGGTCAGCAGCACTAGCGAAGGCTGGATTATATCCACCAAGCGTTCCCTGTAGTAAAACTTGCATAAAGTTACAACCTCTGGATCGCACCGACATCACAAGTCACAAGCTGTTAGGCGAGCCTCTAAAGAGTAAGTTTAGGAATGTAAATCCAAGCAGCCTCCTGCAGCAGTGTGGGAAGTCTCTCCAGGAAGACGGCCAAACTAACAAACGAATCAAGTAGATAACTAACTAACTAGATAACTAACCAAGTAGATAACTAACTAACTAACTAACTAACTAAACTAGCCAAGTAGATAACTAACCAAGAAGATAACTAACCAAGAAGATAACTAACCAAGAAGATAACTAACCAAGAAGATAACTAACCAAGAAGATAACTAACCAACTAGATAACTAACCAACTAGATAACTAACCAACTAGATAACTAACCAACTAGATAACTAACCAACTAGATAACTAACCAAGTAGATAACTAACCAAGTAGAAAACCAACCAAGTAGAAAACCAACCAAGTAGAAAACCAACCAAGTAGATAACCAACCAAGTAGAAAACCAACCAAGTAGAAAACCAACCAAGAAGATAACTAACCAAGAAGATAACTAACCAAGAAGATAACTAACCAAGAAGATAACTAACCAAGAAGATAACTAACCAAGAAGATAACTAACCAAGAAGATAACTAACCAACTAGATAACTAACCAACTAGATAACTAACCAACTAGATAACTAACCAACTAGATAACTAACCAACTAGATAACTAACCAACTAGATAACTAACCAAGTAGAAAACCAACCAAGTAGAAAACCAATCAAGTAGAAAACCAACCAAGTAGATAACCAACCAAGTAGAAAACCAACCAAGTAGAAAACCAACCAAGTAGAAAACCAACCAAGTAGAAAACCAACCAAGTAGAAAACCAACCAAGTAGAAAACCAACCAAGTAGAAAACCAACCAAGTAGATAACTAACCAAGTAGATAACTAACCAAGTAGATAACCAACCAAGTAGATAACTAACTAGATAACTAACCAAGTAGATAACTAACTAGATAACTAACCAAGTAGATAACTAACCAAGTAGATAACCAACCAAGTAGATAACCAACCAAGTAGATAACCAACCAAGTAGATAACTAACTAGATAACTAACCAAGTAGATAACTAACCAAGTAGATAACTAACCAAGTACATAACTAACCAACTAGATAACTAACCAACTAGATAACTAACCAACTAGATAACTAACCAACTAGATAACTAACCAAGAAGATAACAAACCAACTAGATAACTAACCAAGTAGATAATTAACCAACTAGATAACTAACCAACTAGATAACTAACCAACTAGATAACTAACCAACTAGATAACTAACCAACTAGATAACTAACCAAGTAGATAACCAACCAAGTAGATAACCAACCAAGTAGATAACCAACCAAGTAGATAACCAACCAAGTAGATAACCAACCAAGTAGAAACCAACCAAGTAGAAAACCAACCAAGTAGAAAACCAACCAAGTAGATAACCAACCAAGTAGAAAACCAACCAAGTAGAAAACCAACCAAGTAGAAAACCAACCAAGTAGAAAACCAACCAAGTAGATAGCTAACCAAGTAGATAACTAACCAAGTAGATAACCAACCAAGTAGATAACTAACTAGATAACTAACCAAGTAGATAACTAACTAGATAACTAACCAAGTAGATAACTAACCAAGTAGATAAACTAACCAAGTAGATAACTAACCAACTAGATAACTAACCAACTAGATAACTAACCAACTAGATAACTAACCAAGTAGATAACCAACCAAGTAGATAACCAACCAAGTAGATAACCAACCAAGTAGATAACCAACCAAGTAGATAACCAACCAAGTAGAAAACCAACCAAGTAGAAAACCAACCAAGTAGATAACCAACCAAGTAGATAACCAACCAAGTAGATAACCAACCAAGTAGATAACCAACCAAGTAGATAACTAACTAGATAACTAACCAAGTAGATAACTAACCAAGTAGATAACTAACCAACTAGATAACTAACCAACTAGATAACTAACCAACTAGATAACCAACCAAGTAGATAACCAACCAAGTAGATAACCAACCAAGTAGATAACCAACCAAGTAGATAACCAACCAAGTAGATAACCAACCAAGTAGAAACCAACCAAGTAGAAAACCAACCAAGTAGAAAACCAACCAAGTAGATAACCAACCAAGTAGATAACCAATCAAGTAGATAACTAACTAGATAACTAACCAAGTAGATAACTAACCAAGTAGATAACCAACCAAGTAGATAACCAACCAACTAGATAACTAACCAAGTAGATAACCAACCAAGTAGATAACCAACCAAGTAGAAACCAACCAAGTAGATAACCAACCAAGTAGATAACCAACCAAGTAGATAACCAACCAAGTAGATAACCAACCAAGTAGATAACCAACCAAGTAGATAACTAACCAAGTAGATAACTAACCAACTAGATAACTAACCAACTAGATAACTAACCAACTAGATAACTAACCAAGTAGATAACTAACCAAGAAGATAACAAACCAAGTAGATAACTAACCAAGAAGATAACAAACCAACTAGATAACTAACCAAGTAGATAATTAACCAACTAGATAACTAACCAACTAGATAACTAACCAACTAGATAACTAACCAACTAGATAACTAACCAACTAGATAACTAACCAACTAGATAACTAACCAACTAGATAACTAACCAACTAGATAACCAACCAAGTAGATAACTAACCAAGTAGATAACCAACCAAGTAGATAACCAACCAAGTAGATAACCAACCAAGTAGATAACCAACCAAGTAGAAACCAACCAAGTAGAAAACCAACCAAGTAGAAAACCAACCAAGTAGATAACCAACCAAGTAGAAAACCAACCAAGTAGAAAACCAACCAAGTAGAAACCAACCAAGTAGAAAACCAACCAAGAAGAAAACCAACCAAGTAGAAAACCAACCAAGTAGATAACTAACCAAGTAGATAACTAACCAAGTAGATAACCAACCAAGTAGATAACTAACTAGATAACTAACCAAGTAGATAACTAACTAGATAACTAACCAAGTAGATAACTAACCAAGTAGATAACTAACCAAGTAGATAATTAACCAACTAGATAACTAACCAACTAGATAACTAACCAACTAGATAACTAACCAACTAGATAACTAACCAACTAGATAACTAACCAACTAGATAACTAACCAAGTAGATAACTAACTAGATAACTAACCAAGTAGATAACTAACCAAGTAGATAAACTAACCAAGTAGATAACTAACCAACTAGATAACTAACCAACTAGATAACTAACCAAGTAGATAACCAACCAAGTAGATAACCAACCAAGTAGATAACCAACCAAGTAGATAACCAACCAAGTAGATAACCAACCAAGTAGATAACCAACCAAGTAGAAACCAACCAAGTAGAAAACCAACCAAGTAGATAACCAACCAAGTAGATAACCAACCAAGTAGATAACCAACCAAGTAGATAACCAACCAAGTAGATAACCAACCAAGTAGATAACTAACTAGATAACTAACCAAGTAGATAACTAACCAAGTAGATAACTAACCAACTAGATAACTAACCAACTAGATAACTAACCAACTAGATAACCAACCAAGTAGATAACTAACCAAGTAGATAACCAACCAAGTAGATAACCAACCAAGTAGATAACCAACCAAGTAGAAACCAACCAAGTAGAAAACCAACCAAGTAGAAAACCAACCAAGTAGATAACCAACCAAGTAGATAACCAATCAAGTAGATAACTAACTAGATAACTAACCAAGTAGATAACTAACCAAGTAGATAACCAACCAAGTAGATAACCAACCAACTAGATAACTAACCAAGTAGATAACCAACCAAGTAGATAACCAACCAAGTAGAAACCAACCAAGTAGATAACCAACCAAGTAGATAACCAACCAAGTAGATAACCAACCAAGTAGATAACCAACCAAGTAGATAACCAACCAAGTAGATAACTAACCAAGTAGATAACTAACCAACTAGATAACTAACCAACTAGATAACTAACCAAGTAGATAACTAACCAAGAAGATAACAAACCAAGTAGATAACTAACCAAGAAGATAACAAACCAACTAGATAACTAACCAAGTAGATAATTAACCAACTAGATAACTAACCAACTAGATAACTAACCAACTAGATAACTAACCAACTAGATAACTAACCAACTAGATAACTAACCAACTAGATAACTAACCAACTAGATAACTAACCAACTAGATAACTAACCAACTAGATAACCAACCAAGTAGATAACCAACCAAGTAGATAACTAACCAAGTAGATAACCAACCAAGTAGATAACCAACCAAGTAGATAACCAACCAAGTAGATAACTAACCAAGTAGATAACCAACCAAGTAGATAACTAACTAGATAACTAACCAAGTAGATAACTAACCAAGTAGATAACTAACCAAGTAGATAATTAACCAACTAGATAACTAACCAACTAGATAACTAACCAACTAGATAACTAACCAACTAGATAACTAACCAACTAGATAACTAACCAACTAGATAACTAACCAAGTAGATAACTAACCAAGTAGATAACCAACCAAGTAGATAACCAACCAAGTAGATAACCAACCAAGTAGATAACCAACCAAGTAGATAACCAACCAAGTAGAAACCAACCAAGTAGAAAACCAACCAAGTAGAAAGTAGAAAACCAACCAAGTAGAAAACCAACCAAGTAGAAAACCAACCAAGTAGAAAACCAACCAAGTAGAAAACCAACCAAGTAGATAACTAACCAAGTAGATAACTAACCAAGTAGATAACCAACCAAGTAGATAACTAACTAGATAACTAACCAAGTAGATAACTAACTAGATAACTAACCAAGTAGATAACTAACCAAGTAGATAACTAACCAAGTAGATAACCAACCAAGTAGATAACCAACCAAGTAGATAACTAACTAGATAACTAACCAAGTAGATAACTAACCAAGTAGATAACTAACCAAGTACATAACTAACCAACTAGATAACTAACCAAGTAGATAACTAACTAACTAACTAGATAACTAACTAACTAGATAACTAACTAACTAACTAACTAGATAACTAACTAACTAACTAGATATCTAACCAAGTAGATAACTAACCAAGTAGATAACTAACCAAGTAGATAACTAACCAAGAAGATAACAAACCAACTAGATAACTAACCAACTAGATAACTAACCAACTAGATAACTAACCAACTAGATAACTAACTAACTAGATAACTAACTAACTAGATAACTAACCAACTAGATAACTAACCAAGTAGATAACTAACCAAGTAGATAACTAACCAAGTAGATAACTAACCAAGTACATAACTAACCAACTAGATAACTAACCAACTAGATAACTAACCAAGTAGATAACTAACCAAGAAGATAACAAACCAACTAGATAACTAACCAAGTAGATAACTAACCAACTAGATAACTAACTAACTAACTAGATAACTAACTAACTAGATAACTAACAAACTAACTAGATAAATAACTAACTAACTAGATAACTAACCAAGTAGATAACTAACCAAGTAGATAACAAACCAACTAGATAACTAACCAAGTAGATAACTAACCAACTAGATAACTAACTAACTAGATAACTAACTAACTAGATAACTAACTAACTAACTAACTAGATAACTAACTAACTAACTAGATAACTAACCAAGTAGATAACTAACCAAGTAGATAACTAACCAAGAAGATAACAAACCAACTAGATAACTAACCAAGTAGATAACTAACCAACTAGATAACTAACTAACTAACTAGATAACTAACTAACTAACTAACTAGATAACTAACTAACTAACTAGATAACTAACTAACTAACTAGATAACTAACTAACTAACTAGATAACTAACTAACTAACTAGATAACTAACCAAGTAGATAACTAACCAAGTAGATAACTAACCAAGTAGATAACTAACCAAGTAGATAACTATCTAGATAACTAACCAAGTAGATAACCAACCAAGTAGATAACTAACCAAGTAGATAACTAACTAGATAACTAACCAAGTACATAACTAACCAAGTACATAACTAACCAACCAGATAACTATCCAACTAGATAACTAACCAACTAGATAACTAACCAACTGGATAACCAAGTAGATAACTAACCAAGTAGATAACTAACCAAGTAGATAACTAACCAAGTAGATAACTAACCAAGTAGATAACTAACTAGATAACTAACCAAGTAGATATCTAAATAAGTAGATAACTAACTAACTAGCTGTACTGCTGTACTGTACTAACCCTCTCATAGCTGTACTGTTCCTGCAGCAGTGTGGGAAGTCTCTCCAGGAAGACGGCCATGCAGGGTGCACGGTTCAGACCCAGAATGCCCTGTGTTCTGAGGACGGTGCGGCAGGATGCCAACACGTGGTTCTGGGAGATCCAGTCTGACGTACAGCGGATCAGCAGAGCATCCTGTTGGAGTGGAGGTCAGACATCAGACCCTGTTCATTAGGTCTCTTTCTCAGTCTAAAAAGCTGTCCTCTCATCTCCTCCCCTCTCTTTCAACTACACTGATCTGAAAGAAGTGACCAAGTGAAAGAGCCTAATGATGATCTCCCACCATTCTGTTTCCACCTGCCAAGTCTGTTCCAATCAGTGGAGATGAAGAGGAGACGAGAACAGACGAGGACAGGACAGATCGTAACGAGATAGAGCCTGAGGCCTAGTGCAATGAAAGGCATACTGAACTAACCTTCGACCTCCCGGAGCAGGCAGCCACCCCTACATTTGGTATCCAGGTGGTACTGACCACTGAGCCTAGGCCTGTCACCACTGTCTGTAGGATGGAACCATCCTGTAGGAGGCGGGAACCGGGATAAGATTAGAACACACGGCACTGATAATAGACAGAGGATGTTGTATTGATAAGGAGTTTATGTTATCTTTCTTTATAATCTTTACTATGAGAAAACAGTGCATTATTAGTAGCGTAGTCCGTCCTTCTACAGCTCTCACCTGTAGAGACCAGATGTTGAGTAGTCCTCCTATACCTCCAGACACCAGGGCCAGACCACTGGGGCAGAACGACAGGGTCTTCACCGCTGTGATGTGACCACTCAGTCTGAACACACACTTGGCACTGCCACGCTAGGGAGGCCAAACGCCACATAGATCAGGACACAGTGAATTAAAAGAGTAACTGGAATTGAATTGACAAATAAGGTAGTTATTAGAAGAATCCAAAAGGATAAGAAGAAAAATAATAGAAAATGATGAATTTCTGTTCCTCCACAAAGACAACTGACAATTTTCTACTTCCCATTTAGGTGTCAGAGGAAATGGGGGAAAGAAAGGAGACACAACCGAAGCCGCTTATCTCAGTCATAACTGAGCGCTACAGAACACACTGACTGTGCTGACCTTGATGCCACTGTTGTTCTCTTGACTGGATGAGCTGCCCAGGAACTTAGGAACTGACACATTAGCGCCCCCCTGTGGCAGAGTCCACACATTCAGAAGACCATTCTGGCTCCCTCTAAAAAGACAGAGGAAATATAAGGAATAACTAAATCTAATGTCTACAGGGACTACATTTGACCCATATACAGAAATGTTGATCAATGTGCTTTGCCACCGTTAAATATAGCTAATATTGTACTAATTACTCAGTGTACACAGCTCACATTCTCCCCTTATTCCCTGGTACTCACACTCTCCCCTTATTCCCTGGTACTCACACTCTCCCCTTATTCCCTGGTACTCACACATTCCCCTTATTCCCTGGTATTCACACTCTCCCCTTATTCCCTGGTATTCACACTCTCCCCTTATTCCCTGGTACTCACACTCTCCCCTTATTCCCTGGTACTCACTCTCCCCTTATTCCCTGGTACTCACATTCTCCCCTTATTCCCTGGTACTCACACACTCCCCTTATTCCCTGGTACTCACACTCTCCCCTTATTCCCTGGTACTCACACATTCCCCTTATTCCATGGTATTCACACTCTCCCCTTATTCCCTGGTATTCACACTCTCCCCTTATTCCCTGGTACTCACACTCTCCCCTTATTCCCTGGTACTCACATTCTCCCCTTATTCCCTGGTACTCACACTCTCCCCTTATTGCCTGGTACTCACACACTCCCCTTATTCCCTGGTACTCACACACTGCACTTATTCCCTGGTACTCACACTCTCCCCTTATTGCCTGGTACTCACACTCTCCCGTTATTCCCTGGTACTCACACTCTCCCCTTATTCCCTGGTACTCACACACTGCACTTATTCCCTGGTACTCACACAGCCATCATAAGGCGTGGTTCGGGACCTCTGCCAGGCAGCGGGCACCACTCGGCCGTGTTGACGGTGCCCGTGTGGTACAGGGAGTGGAGGGTGATCCAGGTGCCTCCCGCCCGCCCCCAGATCTTCACCACCTCAGAGCGGCCCGTGGAGAGGAGGAGGTGGCCCGTGGGGTCCCAGCGCAGGATGCTGACACTCTCCTGGAGAGAGATAGGAGGGAGGGAGAGAGAGATGGAGGGAGGGAGAGAATGACAAATGTTTTGCTTGCAATCTTGGATTTCCTGGATGTGTTGTTTTTCAGCTTACTTTGCTGAATTGAAATAATTTACTGTATTTTCAAGAAATTCATTGATGGCAAGTTTGTTTGAGGACTGATGACCAGCTGAGCATTCTACTGAATGTATCCTCATTGGGCCCTGGTGAAGATTTGGTCTAGAGTTCCTTCCTGTGGCTTGAAAACAAGATGACATTTCTAAGAGCCAATAAACTAAGCGAAAAAAGAAATGTCCCCTTTTTCAGGACCCTGTCTTTCAAAGATAATTCGTAACAATCCAAATAACTTCACAGATCTTCATTGTAAAGGGTTTAAACACTGTTTCCCATGCTTGTTCAATGAACCATAAACAATTAATGAACATGCACCTGTGAAACGGTCGTTAAGACACTAACAGCTTACAGACGGTTGGCAAATAAAGTCAAAGTTATGAAAACTAGGACACTAAAGAGGCCTTTCTACTGACTCTGAAAAATGCCCAGGGTCCCTGCTCATCTGCGTGTACGTGCCTTAGGCATGCGGTCAAGGAGGCATGAGGACTGCAGATGTGGCCAGAGCAATAAATTGCAATGTCCGTACTGTGAGACGCCTAAGACTGCGCTACAGGGAGACAGGACGGACAGCTGATCGTCCTCGCAGTGGCAGACCACGTGTAACAACACCTGCACAGGATCGTTGCCTATTGGCACAAACCCACCGTTACTGGAGCAGACAGGACTGGCAAAAAGTGCTCTTCACTGACAGGTCGCGGTTTTGTTTCACCAGGGGTGATGGTTGGATTCGCGTTTATCGTCGAAGGAATGAGCATTACACCAAGGCCTGTACTCTGGAGTGGGATCGATTTGGAGGTGGAGGGTCTGTCATGGTCTGGGGCGGTGTGTCACAGCATCATCGGACTGAGCTTGTTGTCATTGCAGGCAATCACAACACTGTGCGTTACAGGGAAGACATCCTCCTCCCTCATGTGGTACCCTTCCTGCAGGCTCATCCTGACATGACCCTCCAGCATGACAATGCCACCAGCCATACTGCTCATTCTGTGCGTGATTTCCTGCAAGACAGGAATGTCAGTGTTCTGCCATGGCCAGCAAAGAGCCTGGATCTCAATCCCATTGAGCACGTCTGGGACCTGTTGGATCGGAGGGTGAGGACTAGGGCCATTCCCCCCAGAAATGTCCGGGAACTTGCAGGTGCCTTGGTGGAAGAGTGAGGTAACATCTCACAGCAAGAACTGGCAAATCTGGTGCAGTTCATGAGGAGATGCACTGCGGTACTTAATGCAGCTGGTGGCCACACCAGACACTGACTTACTTTTGATTTTGACCCCCCCCTTTGTTCAGGGACACATTATTCAATTTCTGTTAGTTACAAGTCTGTGGAACTTGTTCAGTTTATGTCTCAATTGTTGAATCTTATGTTTATACAAATATTTACACATTAGGTTTGCTGAAAATAAATGCAGTTGACAGTGAGAGGACATTTCTCTTTTTTGCTGAGTTTAATTAGTAGAAAACCCTTTTTTCGTCATTTTGATGTTGCCAGATTGACTTTAGTATAACACTAGCTAGCTAGCTAGCTAAGATTGAGATTGAGAGGAGACGAGCTAATGTTAGCATTGCTAGCTATTTTTGACGAACTTTGCTTGCTAATGACGTCGCCAACTGTCTAAAGTAAATTTGACAACATGATCATGACGGCATAGTTGCTTCCTACTAGAATCGTGTCATATTCCGAAGCCCATATAGTGTAAAATTAAACGAAAGAGTCATTAGCCCCCGTTCTACTTTAGGACATGGCAGCAGCGTCTGTAGAATGTTGATAACAATGGTGACGACGCGACCGAGTTGGTTAAAGAGTGGCCTGTAAACGACTACACATTTACATGGATGGAAAAGTCTGTGTTGACTTACAGGGAAGGCAGACAGTAGTAGGGGCTGTTCAGTCTCGTAGGATTCAGCGGTAGCCAGTAGGATCTTCCCATCAGGGTAACCCACAGCAAAGGGCTTGTCCACACTGTGCCACGCCACACACTGAGGAGCTGGGAGGGGAGCGAGAGGAGCAAGATATCACACATCAACCAGTCCATGACCACTGAGAACACTACTTATTGTCATAAACAAAGCCACTTCTGACTTAATGGCAACTTGGCTTGGACTCATGTTGTTTCTGCTGGCAGCTATGTTTGACCACTTGTTTCCTCTACATAATAAGATTAAAAAATAGCCACTTAATAGATCAGCAGTCAGTCAGTCAGTATAAATGTAACTCACATTCTTTCCTGTGGCAGCGGGTGAGCTCGGTGCTCTCAATGGAGAAGTCTTCAGTGACCTGCAACCAGCAGAGTGATTCGTCCAGACGCCCCACCAACAGGCTCTCTGGCTGGGAATCCTTCCCGGCGATGCCCCCCTGGGTGGGGAAGGGGCTGGAGGTCTGCACCCAGGAGAGGGCTGTCACCCAGGACGGCTGGGCCTCCACATGGCCCTGGGCTCCTGAATGAACCACAACAGAGAGATTATAAATTAATGATAAAGTTTGGGATTTACATTTAATTTTTTTTTAGATCAGAATCTCAGATAAGATACATATTTAATACTTTCAACATATGAAATGAAGAGCAACGGAAAACCGTTTTTTTTGCCAAGCTTTTGGTCACGGTTGACCTTCATCAGAGCATCCGAACATATGAAAACACAGCTGACCTACACACATTGTTAAAAGGTTTGAGGACCAGTTACTACTGTACATACCGTTGACAGTCCAGATGTTGATGATCTTGTTTTGGAAGGCAGCGAGGAGGGTACCTCCAGAGCTCCAGTAGACTGGAGACACCAGGTGAGCTCCACCTGCTGCCTCAGAGCCCCGTCTGTCATCACTGGGGCAATAGGACAGGATTGGCATTAGCTCTACTCCCAACAGCACCACATCGTTCATGTCCCTGTTCCAATACTTTAGAAAAGCATCCTTCTTTTCAACCTTGTTTGCAATGGTGGAAGTAATAGGGTGGTAACCTTGCATTTATGTGAGCTGTGCTTACCTCAAGGCAACAAAGAAGGAAACATTTCTGAAGTATTGGCCCATACTGTATGTCATGATGATACCTTATGCTACAGGAGTGTGTGCACTGCAGGTCAGCAGTGTTCTGGTTGACGTCCCACAATCTGACTGTCCCGTCCTGAGCTCCAGTGGCCAACAGACCCTGCTCATTGTTCCAAGTACAGCTAGTCACCTACAACAACAACAACCGGGTCAACATCAGTATCCAACAAACAGGAACTGATCATAGGAACCTCATTAGTAAGCATCACTTTCACTTCTTTTAATTAGTATTTCCTCTCTCCTCAAACCGCATTGGAAGAGATAGTCCAAGGTCCCTTCCCTCAGACCGTCTCCTTCAATGCGTTTTGAGAAGGATGTGAGGAGAGAGGATGAATGAATATTCGAGCGTAAATATCTTAGTCCCGTACCCTGCCGTGATGTCCCTCTAGCTTCTTCAGAGGACACTTCCTCAGGTCTCCAGCCATGTCGCTGTAGGTCTGAGGCCGGATGGGGTTGTCCCTCTCCCTCTCTGAGGCTGCCAGGGCCTGGACCAGCTGCTGGGCTGCCCACTGACGATGTTTACTGGTCAGCCTGGCAGACAGGGCACAGGCAGCCAGGGCGTTGGCCAGCTCCAGAGGGCCCACTCTCGCCCCCACCTGGGGAGGAGGTACTGCAGCAGACGGGCTACCAGCCTCTGGACCTGGACCAAATCGGGGAAACACAACAGCCGTCATGAGGTAGCACCAACCAATCAAACCTCTCTACAGGGTTGTGTCCAGTAGGGGGGAAATGCTACAGAGTGCAATGTGGATGTACTACCTGAAAAACATGTACCGTACCAAACATAACTTATTCTGTGACTTTGGCATAAAAGTACCTTCCTCTCACCTTTAGACTCGTGCTGCTCGGTAACGGTTCTCTCTGGAGAATAGCGGAAGCGGATGCCCTTCTCTGTGAGCAGGGAGACCAGACTCTGTGTGACCAGGAAGGTGGGAGGTGTGAGGGGTGTGACATCTTGTTGTGGCGCCCTCTTCAGGGTGGAGGTCAGGCGAACTCTCTGTGCAGGATCACTGATGGCACCAAGGTTCATCCCTGTGGCAGCCGCCATCAGATCCTAGAACCGGACCAAGGGGTGACAGTGTAAGTAGAGAAAGATTACAGTTACAAGAGCACCATATATTCTACAGACGGTGAAGGAAAAATGTAGACACCAAGGTTGGGGTCAATTCAAGAAGAAAACCGAAATTCCATATCCTGCCGACTACGCCAAACGTAAGACATTTGTAAGACATACAATTGGAGTTGGAATTTGAAGTTCACTTCCTGAATTGAAACGGAATTACCCCAACCTTGATAAACAGTCTAAGATATATGGAGCCAGCCACGAGTACAGACTCACACACCTGAGTGCAGATGTCCACCAGCTCCCTGTATGCTGTGGGGCTGTGTGAGACCAGGCTGCCTATAGCGGAGCTAAGGAAGGAGAGGAAGGCAGAGCTGCTGCTCTCTGTAGCCCCACCACAGCCTCTGCCACCCCCTGCTACCCCTTGCTGGTCAACACTGGTATGGACCCGGCCTGCCGCCGCAAGGCACATCAGACGCACCAGGATACGGATGTCTGCCAGGCCCAAGCCCTCCAGACCACTAGAGGCACTGCACACTGACACACTGGGCAAGAGAGGGAGAGAAGTAGAAAGAAAGAAAAAGAAGGGAGGGAGGGAGGGAGGGAGGGAGGGAGGGAGGGAGGGAGGGAGGGAGGGTGGGAGGGAGGGAGGGAGGGGAACACAATTGGGGACCAAAGGAGTGTAACAGATTACAACCTAGCCCCGGGTGTTCTACAGTAACAGATCACAGCCCTGTAGTATTCTACAGTAACAGATTACAGCCCTGTAGTGTTCTACAGTAACATATCACAGCCCTGTAGTGTTCTACAGTAACATATCACAGCCCTGTAGTGTTCTACAGTAACAGATCACAGCCCTGTAGTGTTCTACAGTTAACTGATCACAGCCCTGTAGTGTTCTACAGTTAACAGATCACAGCCCTGTAGTGTTC
Organism: Oncorhynchus clarkii lewisi; assembly: GCF_045791955.1. Taxonomy (NCBI): domain Eukaryota; kingdom Metazoa; phylum Chordata; class Actinopteri; order Salmoniformes; family Salmonidae; genus Oncorhynchus; species Oncorhynchus clarkii. The sequence continues at coordinate 10,094,829 of NC_092158.1, read as the reverse complement.
TACAGTAACAGATCACAGCCCTGTAGTGTTCTACAGTTAACAGATCACAGCCCTGTAGTATTCTACAGTAACAGATCACAGCCCTGTAGTGTTCTACAGTTAACTGATCACAGCCCTGTAGTGTTCTACAGTTAACAGATCACAGCCCTGTAGTGTTCTACAGTTAACTGATCACAGCCCTGTAGTGTTCTACAGTAACAGATCACAGCCCTGTAGTATTCTACAGTTAACAGATCACAACCCTGTACTGTTCTACAGTAACAGATCACAGCCCTGTAGTGTTCTACAGTTAACTGATCACAGCCCTGTAGTGTTCTACAGTTAACAGATCACAGCCCTGTAGTGTTCTACAGTTAACTGATCACAGCCCTGTAGTGTTCTACAGTTAACAGATTACAGCCCTGTAGTGTTCTACAGTAACATATCACAGCCCTGTAGTGTTCTACAGTAACATATCACAGCCCTGTAGTGTTCTACAGTAACAGATCACAGCCCTGTAGTGTTCTACAGTTAACTGATCACAGCCCTGTAGTGTTCTACAGTTAACAGATCACAGCCCTGTAGTGTTCTACAGTAACAGATCACAGCCCTGTAGTGTTCTACAGTTAACAGATCACAGCCCTGTAGTATTCTACAGTAACAGATCACAGCCCTGTAGTGTTCTACAGTTAACTGATCACAGCCCTGTAGTGTTCTACAGTTAACAGATCACAGCCCTGTAGTGTTCTACAGTTAACTGATCACAGCCCTGTAGTGTTCTACAGTTAACAGATCACAGCCCTGTAGTATTCTACAGTTAACAGATCACAACCCTGTACTGTTCTACAGTAACAGATCACAGCCCTGTAGTGTTCTACAGTTAACTGATCACAGCCCTGTAGTGTTCTACAGTTAACAGATCACAGCCCTGTAGTGTTCTACAAGTAACAGATCACAGCCCTGTAACCGTAACATCACAATCAACCGTAACATATAAACCACTGTATCACTAGAACAACGGCACAGGAATTGTTTGATGAATACTCCGGCCATTTGGACTGTCAGAAAAACAACAACAGAAGCTTCCAGCTCACTGTTTTCAGACCAATTTAAAACGTTTCATAAGACTAACAAAACAACGTTTTTTGGAGGTGAAATAACAAGCTACTTCTCAGTAGCAAATGTGTATTGAAATACCTCATCAGAGGAGGAGCCTGGAATGTAGCCACTGTACAGTAGAATGGAATATGTTGTTGATGGACTCTCTGAACATTAGACTACCCCCCACTGTGAGATACCATTCCAATTAAAAAAACCAACCTAGAGGATGTTTGGGAGAGCGCTCTCATCACCATGCTGTATGCCAGTAGTATCTGGGCTGTAGAGGTGACTCTCCTTAGAGCCTGCAGTCTGTCCTGAGGGTCTCTCAGCGATGCAGCCTGCTCCCCCAGAGTCAGAGGGCCGGAGGAACCTAACCCCTTAGTGTCAGTGCTGACCACACCTGTATACCAGAGATACACAATACATTACAACATCTGTGTGAGCATTTGAAAATAATTTCAAATCTTATGTTTGAGTTAGTTTGAAACTTTCCCACGAATTCTCTGATTTTTTTCAGAAATCCCAGTTGAAGAATCGCAGGTTGGAGTACTTCCTTGCAACTTATTCCCTGTTGATTCCAGAAATTCTCCAACCGTGGAGTTTTGGTATAATTCAGGGATTCTGCAACCCTAGTTTGCTGCATAATGCTGTATGTGAAGTACAGTACCTTTCTGGATCATTGACCCGTCAGGGTTACTGGTGCTGTTGACCAGCGCTCCCAACGGGTCGTTTTCTGTGAAGGGGATGGGGTCTGGCACCAGCTTCTTCTCACTCAGACCCAGAGGTCTCAGTAACACCCCAAAGTCCTCCAGCCCAGTCAGACGGTCTGGGTCAGAGTCGTCTAGAGGGCCCAGCTCCCAGTCTTCTGGTTGGAAGAAGCAGATACCGTCATGAGTCATCTTTTTATTTATTTTAAATGTATTTATTCATATTTTCATTTAATCTTTATTTAAGACCCTTGAGGTTAGAAACCTCTTTTGTGAGGGGGACCTGGATATGATTCACCAAATGATTCACTGTCTCCGAGCACATGGTGAATTTATTATAAGAAAACATTGGTTCACTGGGAGTCACTTAAACATATGATTCACAGAGCAGATAGAGGGTCAAATCCTTACCATCGGAGGTGCTGTCCAGTCGTCCAATTAAATCAGAAGCAAGCCCTTTCAATCTGAGGAGAGAGAGAAACAGTATGCCTGGGAGTAACTGACAGACTCAACTGTTGTAGTACTTTTAACAAGCATATACAGTGTTACTATGCCGCTCGAAGGACTATGAAAAAGAGCATAAGTGTGTGTGACTCCTGCACAAATAAGGCTTAAGCATAAAGAGGATTTCTTACTCACCGGTCATGTTTGGATCCAATCTCCCCTAGGTTAGCTGCCAGGTACTTCTCTCTACAGGTGCTACAGAGCAGGTAGTAAGGGCTACCGGACCCACACTCCCCTCCGAACCACCCGTCCACGTATACCCCAGTAGAGCGGTACCCTCGCCGCCCAGCGCTCTGGCCACAGCCCGGGTGATGCCTCTTCATGTGGTTGTTGAACTGCAGAGTCAGGGTGTTACACAGCTCACACTGTACCATGTCATGGGGCTGGTGCTCCTCGCCCCCCTGAGGGAAACAACAGCCATATCAACTGGACCGAACCAGGGTTGGGATCAATTCAACTTTTACAGTTACCTGCCTGAAATTGACTGATTTGAAATGGAATTGATTCCAACCCTGGCCTAAACGTTTTTTTCTAGTCCTATCCTACTGTTTGCTCTTTTTAATGAAGGCCGTTTGGAGGCCAAAACGTCATGTTTTTAAACTAAAAGTCATTGCGCTTATATATATTTCCCGGATCTGTGATTGTGAAATGTGATGTAGTACCTCGACCATCCAGAGGGTGTCTCTCTCCGAGCTGATGAACTCTCTAAACTGTAGCTCCTCATAGGGCTCTTCATGGTAGGGGTCATCCATGTACCCCAACTCTGACTCCTCCTCAGCAGCAAACGGGTGCGTCTCCGCCCTCTCCGGCCACTCAGACACCCCTGGGTCCTGCCTGTACAGCGGTGGGATGGGGTTGGGAGACGGAGAGTCTGGTTGAAGAAAGGATGGTGGTGGAAATATAGTAGGTTAGCGAGACGAAAAGAGTCACAATGGACAGTACATGACTGTCTCTGCCTAGTCTTTTCCCACTTATTTTTTACACTTAAAAAGACAGATAGCCCTCCCAGAGGATAACACATGAAAGACAGATAGCCCTCCCAGAGGATAACACATGAAAGACAGATAGCCCTCCCAGAGGATAACACATGAAAGACAGATAGCCCTCCCAGAGGATAACACATGAAAGACAGATAGCCCTCCCAGAGGATAACACATGAAAGACAGATAGCCCTCCCAGAGGATAACACATGAAAGACAGATAGCCCTCCCAGAGGATAACACATGAAAGACAGATAGCCCTCCCAGAGGATAACACATGAAAGACAGATAGCCCTCCCAGAGGATAACACATGAAAGACAGATAGCCCTCCCAGAGGATAACACATGAAAGACAGATAGCCCTCCCAGAGGATAACACATGAAAGACAGATAGCCCTCCCAGAGGATAACACATGAAAGACAGATAGCCCTCCCAGAGGATAACACATGAAAGACAGATAGCCCTCCCAGAGGATAACACATGAAAGACAGATAGCCCTCCCAGAGGATAACACATGAAAGACAGATAGCCCTCCCAGAGGATAACACATGAAAGACAGATAGCCCTCCCAGAGGATAACACATGAAAGACAGATAGCCCTCCCAGAGGATAACACATGAAAGACAGATAGCCCTCCCAGAGGATAACACATGAAAGACAGATAGCCCTCCAAGAGGATAACACATGAAAGACAGATAGCCCTCCCAGAGGATAACACATGAAAGACAGATAGCCCTCCCAGAGGATAACACATGAAAGACAGATAGCCCTCCCAGAGGATAACACATGAAAGACAGATAGCCCTCCCAGAGGATAACACATGAAAGACAGATAGCCCTCCCAGAGGATAACACATGAAAGACAGATAGCCCTCCCAGAGGATAACACATGAAAGACAGATAGCCCTCCCAGAGGATAACACATGAAAGACAGATAGCCCTCCCAGAGGACAACACATGAAAGACAGATAGCCCTCCCAGAGGATAACACATGAAAGACAGATAGCCCTCCCAGAGGATAACACATGAAAGACAGATAGCCCTCCCAGAGGATAACACATGAAAGACAGATAGCCCTCCCAGAGGATAACACATGAAAGAGAGATAGCCCTCCCATGTGAAAGACAGATAGCGTTTTTCAACCACTCCACAAATTTATTGTTAACAAACTATAGTTTTGGCAAGTCGGTTAGGACATCTACTTTGTGCATGACACAAGTCATTTTCCAACAACTGTAACAGACAGATTATTTCACTTATAATTCACTGTATCACAATTCCAGTGGGTCAGAAGTTTACAAACACTAAGTTGACTGTGCCTTTAAACATATTGGAAAATTCCAGAAAATGATGTCATGGCTTTAGAAGCTTCTGATAGGCTAATTGACATCATTTGAGTCAATTGAAGGTGTACCTGTGGATGCATTTCAAGGCCTACCTTCAAACTCAGTGCCTCTTTGCTTGACATCATGGGAAAATCAAAGAAATCAGCCAAGACCTCAGAAAAAAAATTGTGGAGCTCCACAAGTCTGGTTCATCCTTGGGAGCAATTTCCAAACCCCTGAAGGTGCCACGTTCGTCTGTACAAACAATAGTACGCAATAGTATGCAAGTATAAACACCATGGGACCACGCAGACGTCGTTCTGCCCCTGAACAAGGCAATTAACCCACTGTTCCTAGTCCGTCATTGAAAATTTGAATTTGTTCTTAACCGACTTGCCTAGTTAATAAATAAAGGTTAAAAAAAAAATGTAAAATAAAATACTGCTCAGGAAGGAGACACGTTCTGTCTCCTTGAGACGAACATACTTTTGTGCGAAACGTGCAAATGAATCCCAGAACAACAGCAAAGGACCTTGTGAAGATGCTGGAAGAAACAGGTACAAATGTATCTATATCCACAGTAAAACGAGTCCTATATTGACATAACCTGAAAGGCCGCTCAGCAAGGAAGAAGCCACTGCTCCAAAACCACAAAAAAAAACAAAAAAACACTACGGTTTGCAACTGCACATGGGGACAAAGATCGTACTTTTTGGAGAAATGTCCTCTGGTCTGATGAAACAAAAATAGAACTGTTTGGCCATAATGACCATCGTTATGATTGGAGGAAAAAGGGGGAGGCTTGCAAGCTGAAGAACACCATCCCAATCGTGAAGCACAGGGGTGGCAGCATCATGTTGTGGGGGTGCTTTGCTGCAGGAGGGACTGGTGCAATTCACAAAATAGATGTCATCATATTGAAGCAACATCTCAAGACATCAGTCAGGAAGTTCAAGCTTGGTCGCAAATGGGTCTTCCAAATGGACATTGACCCCAAAATGGCTTAAGGACAACAAAGTCAAGGTATTGGAGTGGTCATCACAAAGCCCTGACCTCAATCCTATAGAACATTTGTGGGCAGAACTGAAAAAGCACGTGTGAGCAAGGAGGCCTACAAACCTGACTCGGGTACACCAGCTCTGTCAGGAGGAATGGGCCAAAATTCACCCAATTTATTGTTAGAAGCTTGCTGAAGGCTACCCGAAACATTTGACCCAAGTTAAAGAATTTAAATGCAATGCTACCAAATACTAATTGAGTGTATGTAAACTTTTGACCCACTGGGAATGTGATGAAAGAAATAAAAGCTGAAATAAATAATTCTCTCTAATATTATTCTGACATTTCACATTCTTAAAATAAATTGGTGATCCTAACTGACCTAAGACAGGGAATTTTTACTAGGATTAAATGTCAGGAATTGTGAAAAACTAAGTTTAAATGTATTTGGCTAAGGTGTATGTAAACTTCCGACTTCAACAGTATGTGACTCTTTTCAGGAAACTAGGCGTATGTTGCGCGTCACTACTTCACAGGAGAGACATTTGAACATAAACATTTTTTATTTTTAAGTATGTGTTTTTTGGCAGTAATGCCTCGTGGAGCGTGAACTTTCATGTGCCTTAATAACAAACTTGTATGCCATCTGTAAATACAAATAACATTGTTAAATTATGAGCCTAGTTGGTTTAGCCACAGAAAAAGCGGGCAACCTTCCCGCTAGCCATGATTGGCTAAGATAATGAGTGGGCTGGACATGCCGCGAGATGAGTTCGGATTGCCATGTAGCACGCTTCTGTCTATAACATGAGCTAGTCAGTATGTGTCGGTAATCATTTCTAATGCAGCTTTTTTGAAAGATATCATGTAGTAGAACTGCATAAGTATTGCTCTCCACTTTCTGGAGGACCGAGTTTTGAAATCAGTAGAATTAGAGTATGATAGCTAAGGAGATGGAGAAAATTCTGGCGTTTGATTGCAAATATGCAGACGGAGTCGAAAAGAGAACACAGAAGGCTCCGGATTACATCTTCAAACTAAGGGCAACCATGGCATCCGTGAAAGAGAGGGAGAAGCATCCATCCATATATACAGGTAAGAGAGTCTAGCTAGCTACATTTTCAGATATTACACGTTTCTAATTTTGTCAGAAAGTAGTTTTCCTTTCAAGGTAGCTAGCTAACATTGACCCTGGTTGGTTAGCTTCCTGCAGATTCATGCAGATTCCGATTCACGTTATGAGTTTATGGTTCATTGTTTAGCTAGCTAGCAACATGTAAACAAAAGATTACACTATGCAAGTAACTATTTCAATAGAATGTTTATGATGTCACTGCGACAACTGTCTATAGACGTAGCTAGTAAATTCGCTCTGGCTATCTGCTCCGATTTCAGAGCACTCTCTTCTGAGGGTGCCAGAGCGCAGAATAACTGACGAATCTACGAATGCTCAACACCCGTTGAATATGGCCGGTGTCAGTAAACATTGGCAAAAAAATTATGTAATTATATTGTTGCCAGCAGCACAGTTGCAATCACCAATGCTCTGGATAACATAAAAACAGCCTTACTAGCTCTGCTGGGACTGGTAAAATGGTCAGTTCTCTAATTTGTGTCTGGAAGTTGCTCGCAAGCTAGCCAACGTTAGCCAGTTAGCTTGGGTGCTTGACTGCCGTTAGGTCAGAACGCTCGGATCAAACCTACTTTTCGGGCCAGAGCATCCAGTGGGTGCTCCGAGAGTGAAAAAGCTGAGTTTACTAACGGCCAATCTGACAATGCTATGAGTTTACTAACGGCCAATCAGACAACGCTCTGAGTTTACTAACGGCCAATCTGACAACGCTCTGAGTTTACTAACGGCCAATCTGACAACGCTCTGAGGTTACTAACGGCCAATCAGACAACGCTCTGAGTTTACTAACGGCCAATCTGACAACGCTCTGAGTTTACTAACTCTCAGAGCGCACTTAGGCACTCCAGATTAAATTTCTGAACACACCCGTAGTATAAACCAGCCTTTAGTCTTGAAATCTTTAGTACATGGCCTCACATGTGAATCCTTAAAGAGGATAACATAGAAAAGCAGTGTACTGCACTTTGCTTAATGCCCCTCAATCCACACAGAATCCTTTCCTAACACCAGCAAGGCAGAGTTGTCCGCATACAGCGGTATTTCATGTATTCCATTTACATGTAACAGGAACAGTAGAGGTCTTAGTATGAGGCCCGAGGGACACCACATGATATCCCCTTAGTCTCAGATAGAATCCCATCAATGTCACAGACAGAGAGCTTCGGGTCAGCTACCCAAATATCTTCCTGTTGGAGGTTGTGCTGACCTGCTCTCCTAAAGGATGTTCTGTGCCCCAAGCTGGAGCGCTGGCGTCTGGCCGGGGGAGGCCTGTTCCTGGTCAGGTGGACATCTAGGAAGTTCTCCCTCTCCACCAGGTCCAGGCCCGCCAGCAGACTGCAACACAATAACATAACAGTAACTAATCTTCCAACTCAACCAAACCAACACAATCTTTGTTTCTGTGAATAATCTATTGATGTCAATCTCTCGAACTGACTTGCGTCTTCAATTTTTCTTGAAACAATCTTATTGAATTTATGACTGATTAATCGACACAGCTCTACTACCCTTAACTCAATGGATTAAAAAAATGTAAAAAGATTGTTTCTGTGTCTGACCTTTCGTTGGGTTCGCTGGTGGGGGCCTCGGGGCACTGTACGGTCTCCGGTCCGTCAGGGGAGGGGGTTTCAGTGGTGGAGGCTCCTGCTGGCTGGCTCTCCATCTGCAGCTCCTCAGTCAGGGGGTGCTCCAACATCCAGCTAGCCAGCACCTCGATGGTCCGTGAGTCTACTTCACCTGCCACACCTGGGGTCAAAGGTCAAGGAGAGGTAAGAGATCAAGTCCAAGTGAGGGGGACACAGGCCCTTTTTTTTAAAAAAAAGGGGGATATTGCATTAAGGCAATGACAATAGAAGTCAAAGTCAATCATTTGAAAGGGACACGTTATACAGGAGTGTTAGATTGGAAAGTTTGTGATGGAAGTACACTCAATCCAAACTAATATGGGGAAGAAAGACGACAGTACTAGCGAAGGAGTAAAGAAAGAAAAGAGTGAGAGACGGAGAGTGAGGGTCCTATTCAATCTAATTCAACGACTAGGTTCATAGTATAAGTATAAAATAGAATTTGTATTGAAAACATGCACGTGCGGATTCATGTGCTTAACCAAACAGTGGTGTTTACAATTAACCTGAACTGTATATGAATCGATATCAATATCTAAAAATGCTTTCTCACTATACAGAAAAATTAGGTAAAGTAGTCCAGAAACCTGGTTAACAGGGCTTAATTGAGAGGAGCCAGACAGATTTGAGTGGGGTACAGTATGCCAAGGAGAGGGAACAGAAAATTACAATTTGTATCACCATGAGCCTATCATTTCACATATTTGCTGGCTGGTTTGAAAAAGTTAAATTCTTGCATCACGATATATAATTTTTAGATTATAATCTAATGAAAAAAATGCCTAACAACAAAAATGCCTAACAACGTCTATTGTAAATCAGGAGTTGGAACCAGTTCAGGGAACAAAATCAAAAACAGAATAACAGAATCAGAACCGGGAATGAAAGTGATCTATCCTGTTCCCGGAACAGAACTGTTTTTTTTTAAAAGCATGGGAACCAGTTAATAACGTTATTTTATGTTTTCAAGTCCACAAAAAAAACGCAACAAAGCGCCTATGCAAAGTTCTCACTCTGTCACTCAGAAACTTCTTCCAGTGTCTGAAGAACGGAATTAACTTTCTCAATGCTCGTTATTAAGGATACTATAGTCGTCACGTTTCACATTGGATTTATCAACTACAAAAAGGTAAGATGTGTTTTTAATTCTAGTGCCGCTCTGCACACACAAGCTCGTTAGCTAGCTAGCTACAGTAGCTCTTGTCCAACATTAAGCCAACTCTCGGGAGTTCAAATACATTTTAAAGTTCCTCCATAGAAGTCGCTCTTCCATAGGTATTATTCTGCGGGCCAAATTCATATAATGCATGTCATAAGAAGATGCCCAGCGCGCCAAGCCTTCTCCTCCAACCTCTCTCCCCACCAGAAAAAAGTTCAGTCGCATCTCGTGCCCTACACTTGTCTATCTATCATGCACGTAAACAACTATAGCTGGGCCGTACCATAGCAAGTTACTTCACTAATCAGTTCGGATAGAGCAATTTAAGGTTTAAAAACCCCCAATATAAACTAACTTTTTTGGGGTCCGAAACGGTTCAGAACGTTATTTTCCTTGTCAGAAAAGTGGAATGGAATTAATAAAAGAATAGTTATTTTCAGAACGAAACGATTGGGAAATAATTTTGGTTCCAACCCCTGATTTGTAAAATACTAGTGTCTATACCACGACCCGTTTCGATAGGCCGCATGCAAAGAGGAAAGACATAGGAGTAGGCCTAAAAGAAAGAAACCAAGACCCCTCTGGAAAAGCAGGAACAAGTCTACAACACAGAAAGCGGATGGAGCACAGTACACACCACACTTAACACACAGAGCGCAGCGACAGCAATACCTGCTGCCTCCATGGCCTTGTAGATATGTCTCATAGAGAAGCCCATTTCTAGTAAGCGGACTGGGACAAACATTTGAGGCCGTTCTAGAAATTGAGGAGACAAAAAAAAAGGTAAAAGAAAAACAAGCCAACAAATCTGTCATCGACAGTAAAATGTTTGACATGTCATCATACAATGAAGGCAACGACAACTTCCTATCGGGCTGAAATGCAAAAGTCTTTCAGTAAGAATATATAAATGTAAATAAGCTATTTTTGATTTTGATTTTGAATACATTTGCAAAAAATATATAAAAACCTGGTTTTGCTTTGTCACTGTAAGTACTATTGCAGTAACAGCACTCAAAGTCCTTACAAACAAACAAAAGTTTACTTATTTTACCACAGGAAGTCCCTAAATTGATTTGCAGAACAGTGTGAACTCATTGAGCAGGCTGCACCTTTCCCAAAACAATTGTCACCATCCTAAAAAAATTATTTGGTTTTTATACAGAAAGAACTGGATGAATTCTCTATGTAAGAGGGCTTCCTGTTGCTCTATTTAGGACTGTTCATTTTCAACACAAATTCATGGTTCCATTCAAGCAATGTGAGTAGATGACAAACTGATTTCATGCATGCAATCAATCAACTCTTCATATACAAATACACAAGCTCTGGTTGTCAAAAATCAAGCACTCATAACAGAAATAACCAGCTGGACAATGAACATTAGCCGGACATGTCATTCAACATGCCATGACATGCAACAGGCAGACATAAAGTTCCCTGTGAGCATTACAGTATCTATTCTGTCTTGTTATTGACGGAGCGGAGTTGATCTATAGCCTGCTCTCAGATCTGTCTGCGCTGTATAGCCAACTGCAAACATATCTGGGACCAGGCTAGTTGGTCCGTGTTGCTGTGTGACTGGTTCTCTTATTGAATGAGATGGGCAGCACACCATAAAAGGCTGTTTACACATGCAGATCAATTCTGATCTTTTGCCACTAATTGGTCTTTTAACCAATCAGATCAGATCTTTTTGCCACTAATTGGTCTTTTAACCAATCAGATCAGATCTTTTTGCCACTAATTGGTCTTTTAACCAATCAGATCAGATCTTTTGCCACTAATTGGGCAAAAAAACAAAACAGAATTGGGCTGCCTGTCTAAACCCAGCCAAATTGCCTTCAATCTTCCATGTATTTGTTTTTCTTACCCGCGCCACGGCTCCTGGCCTGAGAATTAGCACAGGGCTCCATGAAGCTGGTCTGCTGCTCTGTGAAGCCCTCACAGGAAGACGAGGTGGCCAGGCCGAAGCCTGGGCCGGGACCGTGCAACATGGGGGGGTTATTAACCAGGCCGGCCAGGGTAGGGAACCGTGCTAACACCATCCGCCTAGAGGAAGCCAAGCCAACAACACAGTGGTAGTGGGCTGCATTTAGCACAAAGACAGCTGAGATACAGAGGCACCACTGGTTGTGTGTTAGGACTAGAAGTTCCTGGACAGAGGGAGCCCACAGAATGGAGTACAGTGACAATTAGAGGCTTCCAATTCTCTTCATAGCCTCATCATCAGAGGTAGAACACGTTTGTTACATTTAACATGTAGGGACGATTGCTCCATTGAAAATGTCCAGGAAACCGCCTCAGAGTTGAACTGTGCTGTAAGTCTGCTCGTCTTTGGGAAGCCAGCAGTTAGATCAGAACCAGGAGGAGTTGCAGCAGAGCTGAAGCCTTGGGAGGGTTAGACAGAGCACAGTCTCATTTCACACACTCACCACCACTCTGAGTCTTCTGTGTCTCAGACGAGCTGCCGACTGATATGGATCTGGAGCAGGAACATCAACAACCCAGGCTGTCAATGGAAAGTGTGTGTGTGTGTGTGTGTGTGTGTGTGTGTGTGTGTGTGTGTGTGTGTGTGTGTGTGTGTACACCCTGAAAAGGACTAAGAACTACTGTGATTCCGACATTAACCTTCATTAATGACTAAACGTACCATAACATAGAAATAGAATGACATAGAAATAGAATCTATGTATGGATCTGTACTCACTGCAGGAGGTTGATGGGGAGGAAGGGGTTAAAGTTCTCCAGGCCATCGGCCTGCAGCGCAGAGAGCAGGGAAGCAGCCAGGTCATTGGTGGAGGACGAGGCAGAGGCTCCGTTTGATTGACTGAAGATGGCGGTGCCCTCTGACCCCGTGCTGTAGAGAGACACAGAGCTGGAAGTCTTTGACAGTGGCTGGGACGAGGAGTGGTGACCAGGCTCTACAGGGAGAAATTAGAAATAAATGATTTTAAATTATTCTTCAGCGGCAACAACAAGCTAAATTGCAAGAACTTCAATTTTGAACAAGTCTAAAAAAAACAAGAATTTCGTACCACTCGTTAAGCTTAACCTTTCACACAATAACCCAGAGAGAAATACGAAGCCATATTGGACTGGCCAAACCAGAGGACTATACGTCTATTCTGAACATTACATTTTCTATAACCCAATAATAACGGTACTAGTACCCTTCCGGTCTTTGGTTACTTTGTCCTCCTGCAGTCTGTTGAGAGTTCCTTTGAAGATTAGGACCTGAGCTCTCTCCAGGTCTGACAGGGAAACACTCTGTTTGATAGGGCAGGGTCGCACAGCCCACTTCACCATGCTCCGCACCATAAACTGTAGCACAGACCTAGGAACACCATCATGGAAATACTGGAATTCAACGACAGAGTTATGCTAGATAGTTTTATTTCATTTTAAATAATTGCTTGTTTTAAACTGTATATGTAAATGTCATTTTATTTGGGTATTTGAAAAGCACTATATGAATCATATATTATATTCTGAATTTGTTTTTGAAAAATAAATTCAAAATCAATCTACCTCATTTCAGCAGCATTGCTGTCTTCTCCGGCTGGGCCAGGGCTCAAACCAGAGTCCCCTGGCTTAGCCTGGTCAGGGCTGCTACTGGTCAGGATGGCAGCAGTAGAGGGGTCTTGATGCTTTGGCACCAGCAGCAGGTCAGTAAACTTCCCACAGCTGAGGATGACAGCCAGGGACTTTAAGGCTCCCAGCAGGAGGTAGGAAACCCTTACAGCCCGGAGCTCCAGGGAGAAGACATCTGGCTGGGGCTTGGTCTGATGGGGGGAGGGGGTCGGTAGGGTTGGAGTTGGGGGGCAGGAGGACGAGGTACTACCCTCCTCTGGATCGTCACAGGACTCTGAGAGCGCTCTAGTTGGGGACGGGTGACTGTTCCTCTCCCTCTCTCCTTCCCTCTCCTCCGTCTCCTCTGTTAGCCCAGTGCCTCTTTCAATGTCATCATCGTCCATCATGACACGGGCGATGTCTTCATCTAGCCTGCGTTCCAGCACGCTCCGAGGGATGCTCCATCCCTCCTCTTCCTGCTCGGAGGAGCAGCTCTTCCTGGTTCTCCCTGCACCTCCTCCTCGTCCCCGGGCCTCCTCCTGCTCCTCCAGGAGGCCGGTCAGGAAGATCAGGTCTAAGAGGACAGAGGGTTTGAGGCCTCGGAATCTGCTGACGTCACACTGGGGCACGTCACAGGGCTCCAAGGAGGAGAGCGGAGTATCGCTGGGTGACCAAGAATTCAGGAAGCTTTGGTTAGTGGTGAGAGAACCAGGACATGAAACAGATGGAGAGGGAGGGAGGAAATGAAGGAGGGAGGACAAAAAAAGAAGAAGAAGAGAAACAAAAAGAAGGAAGAAAAGGGAAAGGTAAGAAGGGTGAATTAGGTAACCGAGGGAAAGACACATGATTAAAACAGAACAGAAATAAACAGAAAAGAAAGACAGACATGCACAACAGAACAGGATGGAACTGTAGAGAGACAGACACAACAGAACAGGATGGAACTGTAGAGAGACAGACACGACAGAACAGGATGGAACTGTAGAGAGACAGACACGACAGAACAGGATGGAACTGTAGAGAGACAGAACAGGATGGAACTGTAGAGAGACAGAACAGAATGGAACTGTAGAGAAACAGACACAACAGAACAGGATGGAACTGTAGAGAGACAGAACAGGATGGAACTGTAGAGAGACAGAACAGGATGGAACTGTAGAGAAACAGACACAACAGAACAGGATGGAACTGTAGACAGACAGACACAACAGAACAGGATGGAACTGTAGACAGACAGAACAGGATGGAACTGTAGAGAGACAGAACAGAATGGAACTGTAGAGAGACACAACATAACAGGATGGAACTGGAGAGAGACAGAACAGAATGGAACTGTAGAGAGACAGAACAGAATGGAACTGTAGAGAGACAGAACAGAACAGGATGGAACTGGAGAGAGACAGAACAGAACAGGATGGAACTGGAGAGAGACAGAACAGAATGGAACTGTAGAGAGACAGAACAGGATGGAACTGGAGAGAGACAGAACAGGATGGAACTGGAGAGAGACAGAACAGGATGGAACTGTAAAGAGACAGACACAACAGGATGGAACTGTAGAGAGACAGAACAGTATGGAACTGTAGAGAGACATAACAGAATGAAACTGGAGAGAGACAGAACAGAATGGAACTGTAGAGACAGACAGACAACAGAACAGGATGGAACTGTAGACAGACAACAGAACAGGATGGAACTGTAGACAGACAACAGAACAGGATGGAACTGTAGACAGACAGAACAGGATGGAACTGTAGACAGACAGAACAGGATGGAACTGTAGAGAGACAGACACAACAGGATGGAACTGTAGAGAGACACAACAGGATGGAACTGTAGAGAGACAGAACAGGATGGAACTGTAGAGAGACACAACAGGATGGAACTGTAGAGAGACAGAACAGGATGGAACTGTAGAGAGACAGAACAGGATGGAACTGTAGAGAGAGAACAGGATGGAACTGTAGAGAGACAGAACAGGATGGAAATGTAGAGAGACAGAACAGGATGGAACTGTAGAGAGACAGAACAGGATGGAACTGTAGAGAGACAGAACAGAATGGAACTGTAGAGAGACAGAACAGGATGGAACTGTAGACAGACACAACAGGATGGAACTGTAGACAGACACAGCAGGATGGAACTGTAGAGAGACAGAACAGGATGGAACTGTAGACAGACACAGCAGGATGGAACTGTAGAGAGACACAACAGGATGGAACTGTAGAGAGACAGAACAGGATGGAACTGTAGAGAGACAGACACAACAGGATGGAACTGTAGAGAGACAGACACAACAGGATGGAACTGTAGAGAGACATAACAGAATGACACTGGAGAGAGACAGAACAGACTGGAACTGTAGAGACAGACAGACAACAGAACAGGATGGAACTGTAGAGACAGACACAACAGAACAGGATGGAACTGTAGAGACAGACGGACAACAGAACAGGATGGAAATGTAGACAGACACAACAGGAAGGAACTGTAGAGAGACAGAACAGGATGGAACTGTAGAGAGACAGAACAGGATGGAACTGTAGACAGACAGAACAGGATGGAACTGGAGAGAGACAGAACAGGATGGAACTGTAGACAGACAGAACAGGATGGAACTGTAGACAGACAGAACAGGATGGAACTGTAGACAGACAGAACAGGATGGAACTGTAGAGAGAGAACAGGATGGAACTGTAGACAGACAGACAACAGGATGGAACTGGAGAGAGACAGAACAGAATGGAACTGTAGACAGACAGAACAGGATGGAACTGTAGACAGACACAACAGGATGGAACTGTAGACAGACACAACAGGATGGAACTGTAGACAGACACAACAGGATGGAACTGTAGACAGACACAACAGGATGGAACTGTAGAGAGACACAACAGGATGGAACTGTAGACAGACAGAACAGGATGGAACTGTAGAGAGACAGAACAGAATGGAACTGGAGAGAGACAGAACAGAATGGAACTGGAGAGAGACAGAACAGAATGGAACTGGAGAGAGACAGAACAGAACAGGATGGAACTGTAGAGAGACAGAACAGAATGGAACTGGAGAGAGACAGAACAGGATGGAACTGTAGAGAGACGGAACAGAATGGAACTGTAGAGAGACAGAACAGAATGGAACTGGAGAGAGACAGAACAGGATGGAACTGTAGAGAGACAGAACAGAATGGAACTGGAGAGAGACAGAACAGAATGGAACTGTAGAGAGACAGAACAGAACAGGATGGAACTGTAGAGAGACAGAACAGAATGGAACTGTAGAGAGACAGAACAGGATGGAACTGTAGACAGACAGAACAGGATGGAACTGTAGAGAGACAGAACAGGATGGAACTGGAGAGAGACAGAACAGAATGGAACTGTAGAGAGACAGAACAGAATGGAACTGTAGACAGACACAACAGGATGGAACTGTAGAGAGACAGACACAACAGGATGGAACTGTAGAGAGACAGACACAACAGAACGGAACTGTAGAGAGACAGACACAACAGGATGGAACTGTAGAGAGACAGAAAAGTATGGAACTGTAGAGAGACATAACAGAATGAAACTGGAGAGAGACAGAACAGAATGGAACTGGAGAGAGACAGAACAGAATGGAACTGTAGAGAGACAGAACAGAACAGGATGGAACTGTAGAGAGACAGAACAGAACAGGATGGAACTGTAGAGACAGACAGACAACAGAACAGGATGGAACTGTAGAGACAGACACAACAGAACAGAATGGAACTGTAGAGACAGACAGACAGACAACAGAACAGGATGGAACTGTAGACAGACACAACAGGATGGAACTGTAGACAGACAGAACAGAATGGAACTGAAGACAGACACAACAGGATGGAGCTGTAGACAGACACAACAGGATGGAACTGTAGACAGACAGAACAGGATGGAACTGTAGACAGACAGAACAGGATGGAACTGTAGACAGACATAACAGGATGGAACTGTAGACAGACAGAACAGGATGGAACTGTAGACAGACAGAACAGGATGGAACTGTAGACAGACAGAACAGGATGGAACTGTAGACAGACAGAACAGGATGGAACTGTAGACAGACAGAACAGGATGGAACTGTAGACAGACAGAACAGGATGAAACTGTAGACAGACAGAACAGGATGGAACTGTAGACAGACAGACAACAGGATGGAACTGGAGAGAGACAGAACAGAATGGAACTGGAGAGAAACAGAACAGAATGGAACTGTAGACAGACAGAACAGGATGGAACTGTAGACAGACACAACAGGATGGAACTGTAGACAGACACAACAGGATGGAACTGTAGACAGACACAACAGGATGGAACTGTAGAGAGACAGAACAGGATGGAACTGTAGACAGACACAACAGGATGGAACTGTAGACAGACAGAACAGGATGGAACTGTAGAGAGACAGAACAGAATGGAACTGGAGAGAGACAGAACAGAATGGAACTGGAGAGAGACACAACAGAATGGAACTGTAAAGAGACAGAACAGGATGGAACTGTAGACAGACAGAACAGGATGGAACTGTAGAGAGACAGAACAGGATGGAACTGTAGACAGACACAACAGGATGGAACTGTAGAGAGACAGAACAGGATGGAACTGTAGAGAGACAGAACAGAACAGGATGGAACTGTAGAGAGACAGAACAGGATGGAACTGTAGACAGACAGAACAGGATGGAACTGTAGAGAGACAGAACAGGATGGAACTGTAGACAGACACAACAGGATGGAACTGTAGACAGACACAACAGGATGGAACTGTAGAGAGACAGAACAGGATGGAACTGTAGACAGACACAACAGGATGGAACTGTAGAGAGACAGACACAACAGAACGGAACTGTAGAGAGACAGACACAACAGGATGGAACTGTAGAGAGACAGAAAAGTATGGAACTGTAGAGAGACATAACAGAATGAAACTGGAGAGAGACAGAACAGAATGGAACTGGAGAGAGACAGAACAGAATGGAACTGTAGAGAGACAGAACAGAACAGGATGGAACTGTAGAGAGACAGAACAGAACAGGATGGAACTGTAGAGACAGACAGACAACAGAACAGGATGGAACTGTAGAGACAGACACAACAGAACAGAATGGAACTGTAGAGACAGACAGACAACAGAACAGGATGGAACTGTAGAGACAGACACAACAGAACAGAATGGAACTGTAGAGACAGACAGACAACAGAACAGGATGGAACTGTAGACAGACACAACAGGATGGAACTGTAGACAGACAGAACAGAATGGAACTGAAGACAGACACAACAGGATGGAGCTGTAGACAGACACAACAGGATGGAACTGTAGACAGACAGAACAGGATGGAACTGTAGACAGACAGAACAGGATGGAACTGTAGACAGACATAACAGGATGGAACTGTAGACAGACAGAACAGGATGGAACTGTAGACAGACAGAACAGGATGGAACTGTAGACAGACAGAACAGGATGGAACTGTAGACAGACAGAACAGGATGGAACTGTAGACAGACAGAACAGGATGAAACTGTAGACAGACAGAACAGGATGGAACTGTAGACAGACAGACAACAGGATGGAACTGGAGAGAGACAGAACAGAATGGAACTGGAGAGAAACAGAACAGAATGGAACTGTAGACAGACAGAACAGGATGGAACTGTAGACAGACAGAACAGGATGGAACTGTAGACAGACACAACAGGATGGAACTGTAGACAGACACAACAGGATGGAACTGTAGACAGACACAACAGGATGGAACTGTAGAGAGACAGAACAGGATGGAACTGTAGACAGACACAACAGGATGGAACTGTAGACAGACAGAACAGGATGGAACTGTAGAGAGACAGAACAGAATGGAACTGGAGAGAGACAGAACAGAATGGAACTGGAGAGAGACACAACAGAATGGAACTGTAAAGAGACAGAACAGGATGGAACTGTAGACAGACAGAACAGGATGGAACTGTAGAGAGACAGAACAGGATGGAACTGTAGACAGACACAACAGGATGGAACTGTAGAGAGACAGAACAGGATGGAACTGTAGAGAGACAGAACAGAACAGGATGGAACTGTAGAGAGACAGAACAGGATGGAACTGTAGACAGACAGAACAGGATGGAACTGTAGAGAGACAGAACAGGATGGAACTGTAGACAGACACAACAGGATGGAACTGTAGACAGACACAACAGGATGGAACTGTAGACAGACAGAACAGAATGGAACTGTAGAGAGACAGAACAGAATGGAACTGGAGAGCGACAGAACAGGATGGAACTGTAAAGAGACAGAACAGGATGGAACTGTAGACAGACAGAACAGAACAGGATGGAACTGTAGAGAAACACAACAGGATGGAACTGTAGACAGACACAACAGGATGGAACTGTAGAGAGACAGAACAGGATGGGACTGTAGAGAGACAGACACAACAGAACGGAACTGTAGAGAGACAGACACAACAGAACATGATGGAACTGGAGACAGACAGACAACAGAACAGGATGGATCACAAAAGTCTGGAAATAAACAGCACTGTGCATGAAAACAATTCTCTACAGTTGAGTGTGTGTGTGTGTGTGTGTGTGTGTGTGTGTGTGTGTGTGTGTGTGTGTGTGTGTGTGCGTGTGTAATCTCTACTGTAATACCTGACAGAGAGGTCAGCCTCCTCCCATTGAAGCTTGGCTAGGGGGCTTCCTTCCTTCAGTACCCCCAGCAGGGTAGCCCTTCTCCCACTGGGTTTGTGCAGGCAGAGCCCCCCTGCCCGGAGCCCACTGTCCACTCCTCCGATCAGGGCCAGCACCGGCCACACCTCAGAGCACAAAGCACCCAGTTGGGTCTCAGAGAGGCCTGAAGGTCCCGTCACCAAGTCTCCTGGTTCTACAGTCTCCTCTCCAACACAACTCCTGACCTGCTCCTTGTTCTTCTCCCTTTCATCAATTCCTTTAGGTCTTGGGCCTGCTGGATTAACAGGGACAGATAAGAAATCAGATAAACTCCCAGGGGGCGCAGTGGTCTAGGGCACTGCATCGCAACGCTAGCTGTGCCACCAGAGACTCTGGGTTCGCGCCCAGGCCGCCCAGAGCCGGCCGCGACTGGGAGGTCCGTGACGTGACGCACAATTGTCCTAGCGTCGTCCGGGTTAGGGAGGGTTTGGCCGGTAGGGATATCCTTGTCTCATCGCGCACCAGCGCCTCCTGTGGCGGGCCGGGCACAGTGCAGTGCCAGGTGCACGGTGTTTCCTCCAACACATTGGTGCGGCTGGCTTCCGGGTTGGATGCGCTCTGTGTTAAGAAGCAGTGCGGCTTGGTTGGGTTGTGTTCCAGGGGGACGCATGACTTTTGACCTTCGTCTCTCCCGAGCCCGCACGGGAGTTGTAGCGATGAGACAAGATAGTAACTACAAATAATTGAATACTACAAAATTGGGGAGAAAAAGGGGGTAAAATAATAATAATAATAATTAAATAAAAAATCAGATAAAGAAACTCAGTGACAGTTACTTTAATCTTTTTAAGGCTACATTTACATTTTAGTCAGATATAGACTGAAGCAGAACATACAGACTTAAATCAGTGTATTCAACTAAAATAGGTACAACAGCCACATCACGATCACAGCATAGTAAAAACGTCTTCAAATACCACTAGCCTTCCAGACAATGCTGAATAGCTACAGTTAGTTTGAGCTCTTTCTCTATTCTGTGAACGTATTCAGGTGTGTACATTTGTGACTTGTTTTGGTAATCAGTGGCTGTATTGGAGAGGGAGGGGTTTCATCTCTTTTCTGAGTATATATAACCAACTTCTCAGCCCCCATCTCAGCGTACTTCATTCTATATCTAGAATATATATAGAATATATATATATATTCTATATCTAGAGGACTCCTGATATCTCCAGGAGTGATTATTTGTTGTGGTCTAGTACTGTCTTTTTCCTAGCTAGGACCAACTACTTAAAGTGCTGCCTGTCTTCCCAGTGGTCTACTTTGGTGTGTGAACTGCTGACTGCTTATCATTGGCAGATAGACACATCAACCAGGATCAAGGGGCAGGGCAATGTGTGACCTGTTTTGGTAACCAGTGGCTGTATTGGAGGGGGGAGTGGTTTCACCTCTCCTAGGCAATCAGCAATTAGTACAGGGAGGTGTTCTCTCCTCGGCTGCTAGGCAATTGGCAATTAGTGTTAGTTCTTCATTCTCCACTGGTTTCTCAGTGGCAGCTGTTAGTTCATCCGAGTTGTTCGTGGAAGGCTCCACACCACTCTCTCAGTATCTTACCTAGTTATTTATAGATTCTCATTTTGATCTTTTGTAGCTCTGTGTGTTTTCTATACCTGTTCGCTCCTCTACCTGAAGGCTTTACAGACGCTCCACACCTCTCGGCTGCTACCCTTATAATTTAGTGTACCCCGCGCGCACCAACCATGGAATTCTCAGGTCTCTGGCAGCTCTTGGAACTGCGATCAAGAACGCAGAGTTCATCTCAGCCTATGCTGCCCTTCAGTCTCTTGACTTGTTCCTGACAGGGATCACCCCAGAGAACACTGCTACTCCAGCTGCTCTTTCTTCATCTGATTGTTTTCTCTCATAGTCCGAGAGCATCTGGTCGTCGCAGTGGTGGCACAGGCTAACTCATTTCTCCTCAGTGGAGATTTATTTCTCCCTCACCTGTCCTCATTTGAATTCCACAGTGTCACGGGTCCACTCAAAATTAACGTTGTCATCCATCGACCACCAGGTACCCTGGGAGAGTTGACACCTTGATAAGCTAATTTCCTGAAGATGGCTCAGCGCTCTTCGTACTTGGCGACTTCAACCTCCCGACATCTGCCTTCGATTAATTTATTTCCCCTCCTTGCCTCTTGACCTCACCCTTTCCCAATCCCCTCCAACTCAAAAAGCAGGCAATATACGCTTGACAATCTTTACTAGAGGCTGCTCGCCTACTAATCTCAATGCAACGCCTCTCCAGGTCTCTGATCACTACTTTGATTTCCTTTTCTCTCCCTTTCCTCCAATGCTGACCACTCAGCCGCTACCCAGATGGTCGTGTGCGGACGCAATATTCTCTCTCTCCCACTACTCTTTCCTCTTCTATCATCTCTCCCTTCTGCTAAATCCTTCTCCCTCCTGTCTCCTGATTCTGCCTCTTCGACACTTCTCCTCATCCCATGATTGGCACTGTCCCCTTTCCTCCAGGTTGGCTCGGGCCTCCCCTCCTGCTCCATGGCTGAGTGACTGATTGCGAGCTTACAGAACAGGGCTGCGGGTAGCTGAGCAAAAATGGAGGGTAGAAGTAGAAATGGAGGAAAACTAAACTTCCAGAAGACCGATAATCCTTTCAGTCCCTTCTCTCTACCTTCTCTTCCTCTGGATCTCCTGCTAAAGCCACTTTCTATCACTACATGTCAAGCTTCTGCCTCTAACCCTAGGAAACTATTTTCTACTTTCTCCTCCTACCTTAATCTTCCACCCCCTCCAGACATCCGCTACTCAGTCTACTGAGTCCACTGGCCTCAACTCACACAGAACTACCCTAAGCCTTGACCTCTTTCTCCCCTCTCTCTCTTGACTAGTGAGGTCTGGCCTCCAGACAACCTGCCATCCTCCCTTCTCCAGACTATCTCTGGAGACCTTCTCCCATTCCTGAATTCCCTCATCAACTCATCCCTCACCACTGGCACTGCGTCCCCTCAAGAAACCAACACTCTGACGTCAACTATAGACCTGTATCCTTTTCTTTCCAAAACACTTGAGGGTGCTGTCTCTGAACAACTTTCATCTCAGAATGATCTTCTTGACCCTAACCAGTCAGGCTTCAAGACGGGTCACTAAACTGAGACTGCTCTTTGTCACGGAGGCTCTCCGCACTGCCAAAGCTGACTTTCTCTCCTCTCATCCTCCTACATCTATACGTTGCCTTCAACACCCTGAACCATCAGATCCTCCTCTCCACCCTCTTAGGGCTGGGCGTCTCAGGCTCTGCACACTCCTGTATTGCATCCAACCTAGCAGGTCTCTCCTACCAGGTGACATGGAGAGGATCTGTGTCTGCCCCACGTACTCTCACTACTGGTGTCCCCCAGGGCTCGGTTCTAGTCCCTCTTCACTTCTCTCTATACACCAAGTCAGTCATATCCTCACATGGTCTCTATCATTGTTATGCGGGTGACACTTAAATATTTTTCTCCTGCTGACACCCAACTTGGATGTCGGAACTGCTCTTCCTCGGGGGGGGGAATGCCTTCTCGCTCAAATACCTCTCCATCACGGTTGACAACTCCAGTGTCACCCTCCCAGAGTGCAAAGAACATTGACGTAACCCTGGACAACACCCTGTCGTTCTCTGCAAACATCAAAGGAGTGACTCGTTCATGCTCTACAACGTCAGTATAGTACGACCCTACCTCACACAGGAAGAGGAATATCCGTAGCGTACGACCCTACCTCTCACAGGAAGTGGCACAGGTTCCTAATCCAGGCATTTTTCTTCTCCCGTCTGGACTACTGAAACTCGCTGTTGGCTGGGCTCCCAGCTTGCGCCATCAAACCCTGAAACTGATCCAGAACGCTGCAGCGCTCTTGATTTTCAACCTTCCCAGGTTCTGTAACCTCGTTCCTGCGCACACTCCACACAACCAAGACCGTGGTGCTTACCGACAGAACAACGAGAGGACCTGCCCCTCCCTACCTTCAGACTAAGCTCAAACCCTACACCCCAACCTGAGCATTCCGTTCTGCCACCTCAGGTCTCTTGACCCTCCAGCCCAGTCCAAGCTCTTCTCTGTCCCGGCAGCCCAATCTTGGAACCAGCTTCCCCCTGAAGCTAGGACAGCACAGTCTCTGCCCATCTTCCCAAAAACATCTGAAACCCTACCTCTTCAAACAGTATCTTAAATAATCCTCCTCATCGTGACCCCCTCCCTCAAATAAAAAAATAACAACCAGAATTTGATAGATAGATACGTTATTGATGAAAAATGTACTTTCTATGCCTGTGATATGTAGTTGTCCCACCTCGCTATTTTAAGATGAATGTACTAACTAAGTCACTCTGGATAAGAGCGTCTGCTAAATGACTAGAAAGCTAAATGTATCATACTGCTATAGTGTGTGCGCCCAGTGGCTGACCATGTTTGACGGTCCCCAGGCCTCCCTCCTTCATGAGCGGTCCTATGAGCTCCAGCCGGCTCTGCATGTGCTGGTTGATGTGTTGTGTCCAGTAGCCGTCACACTGGTGCAGCCTGCGGAGGAGCTGCACCGTGGCCTCCAGCAGTACTGTGGTGCGGGGGGAACACAGTGGTTCGCCAGGCAGCAGGTCACTGGGCATGCCTCTCATCTGGAGGTCACACAGCGCCACCTAGGGGTAGAGCAGGGTAGTGGTGAGTCCTACTTTAGTCCATTGAAAGCAGACTGATAGCATTATACTTGTAACTTAGTAACTTCAAAATGTTACATAGACATCTACCTTCTATTAAAAGAGCCAATTAAAGACACACACACACACACACACACACACACACCTTCTCTCCAGGGTTGCTGCTGTAGAATAACACACAAGGGTACAACTCCGTGGCCTCCACACCTTCAAAAGCCAACTTAGGCTCCTGTCAACAAGACACAATATTAGGCATGTCCTAATGATATTCAGACGAATATCCTATGCCTGCCAGCAACAAATGTCATGGAAATCGACAATAAAAGTATTTTATTGTATCATAATAATTAATAATAATAAACTGAATTTAATTCCCTTCCTCCCCAGGCTGTAAAGTATACAGACCTTGTTGTTCTTGGCAAAAGAGATGGTTCTAGCCTCCATGTCCAGGATGCAGGTGATGGTGTCTCCCTGAGTGAAAGATGGCAGGGCCCGGCCCAGCTCCCCTCCATGGTACAGACTACCGCTGTAGGCCCGGTACAGCCACATGTCTGTGGTGGTGCGGTGGTTGTAGTCCCGGATGGGCCAGCGAGACACTCCGATACAAGTGCCCTCGTTCCCTTTGTTCTCCTTGGTGATGTTGAACTGGAGAAGGGGTGATGAAGAAGTGGAATTAGGAGGATACAATGCTGCCCGATTTCATGATTTAATCATTGACATTGTAGTCAAACTGTACAGAATCACTTATCTACAAATCACATTGCATCCTTAATACTTCTACTCAGTATGATCAAGATTACCTAGACTAACCTGTGGCCCCGCACATTGACTCTGTACCAGTACCCCCTGTATATAGTCTCCACATTGACTCTGTACCGGTACCCCCTGTATATAGCCTCGCTATTGTTATTTTACTGCTGCTCTTTAATTTTTTGTTACTTTTTTTCTTAAAGCATTGTTGGTTAAGAGCTTTTAAGTCAGCATTTCACAGTAAGGTTTACACATGTTGTATTCTGTGCATCTGACAAATCAAATTTGATTAGATTTTTGATTAGCGATTCTGTGCCTCACCTTGAATCCTAAAATACTACTACTCAGTACGATCAAGATTAGCGATCCTGTACATTTTACTCATTAAATAAGTAAGTACTTTAATACCTCCCCCCTTACCTTCCATATGAAGCAGCCGGAGTTGATGGCTGTGGTGGCGAGGCCGTACCCCTTCCCTCCTGATCCATGAGACAGGACGTTGCCGCTCTCCAACGAGCAGCAGATCAGCTTGTAGGGGTCAAAGGAGAAGTCTCCAATAGGAATAGACTCATCTTCACTTCCTGGGTCCTGGAACAAAGCATGAACATGTATACCATTTAGCATACGCTTTTATCCTAAGTGACTTAGAGTAGGTTCCTAACCCACGACCTTAGAGACGTTCCTAACCCATGACCTTAGAGACGTTCCTAACCCACGACCTCACAGTACGTTCCTAACCCGCGACCTTACAGTACGTTCCTAACCCACAACCTTACAGTAGGTTCCTAACCCACAACCTTACAGTAGGTTCCTAACCCACGACCTTACAGTAGGTTCCTAACCCACGACCTTACAGTAGGTTCCTAACCCACGACCTTATAGTAAGTTCATGACCCATGACCATTAAGCTACCAACTGAGATACACAGGACCACATTACTCAAACTCAACAAACACCACACCAAGTTAATTTAAATGTCCATGATATTGTAACTGTGAATACCCTGTTGGAGCTCTCTGCTGTTTTCTCTTGGTTCTTCTTCACAGCTAAAGGCTCCTCCCACATACACACTGAGAGAAGCCCAAACAGCTGATCAACTATCTGAAAAGGGGAGGGAGGGGAAAATGGAAGAGGAGAAAACAAGTAAGTTCCATGCTTTATAACTGGTAAGTACAGACAGACAGTAGACTACTCTGTGGTCTCAGACAGACAGAGACAGTAGACTACTCTGTGGTCTTTATCAGACAGAGACAGTAGACTACTCTGTGGTCTCAGACAGACAGAGACAGTAGACTACTCTGTGGTCTCAGACAGACAGTAGACTACTCTGTGGTCTCAGACAGACAGAGACAGTAGACTACTCTGTGGTCTCAGACAGACAGTAGAATACTCTGTGGTCTCAGACAGACCGTAGAATACTCTGTGGTCTCAGACAGACAGTAGAATACTCTGTGGTCTCAGACAGACAGTAGAATACTCTGTGGTCTCAGACAGACCGTAGAATACTCTGTGGTCTCAGACAGACCGTAGAATACTCTGTGGTCTCAGACAGACAGTAGAATACTCTGTGGTCTCAGACAGACCGTAGAATACTCTGTGGTCTCAGACAGACAGTAGAATACTCTGTGGTCTCAGACAGACCGTAGAATACTCCGTGATCTCAGACAGACAGTAGAATACTCTGTGGTCTCAGACAGACAGTAGACTACTCTGTGGTCTCAGACAGACAGTAGACTACTCTGTGGTCTCAGACAGACAGAGACAGTAGACTACTCTGTGGTCTCAGACAGACAGAGACAGTAGACTACTCTGTGGTCTCAGACAGACAGTAGACTACTCTGTGGTCTCAGACAGACAGTAGACTACTCTGTGGTCTCAGACAGACAGAGACAGTAGACTACTCTGTGGTCTCAGACAGACAGAGACAGTAGACTACTCTGTGGTCTCAGACACACGGAGACAGTAGAATATTCTGTGGTCTCAGACAGAGACAGTAGACTAATCTGTGGTCTCAGACAGACAGAGACAGTAGACTAATCGGTGCTCTCACCTGTTCAATCTGTGCTGTATCAGAACAGGCCGGTAACAGACCTTCCAGAATGTGGAAGGCTAACAGTTTGGTTCTCAAGTTCCGGAATCGTGGAGAACCTAATAGAAAGATCACATCTCCATTTCAAGCAGCTGATCAAGTTATATTTGATAAACATTTTAAAAGGTGATACACGTGCAGAGACATGACACATCCCCACAATCTTCTGAATTACAATTTTCCGCAGTGTAAAGAGAAACAAAAACAGTGTTGTTGACTGCGTTCAGCCCTTACCAGAAGAGCACTTGTGTGAGATGATGGTCATGAGTGGATCGATCCACTTGATGAAGGCAGAGACTCTCTTGGTCACCCTTAGCGACAGGATACGCCTCAGGAATACCAAGAAGTCAGCGAGCTGAGACTCAATGACCCTACTGCTCCGCACCATCTCCATCCCTACAGAGAAATGTAAACTGTGAAGGTTCATCCCACCTGACATTATGTCCACTCCAGCTAACATCTCATACTGGGCCACAACAATGGCGTTCATAAGGAACAGTAAATACTTGTTTTTTTAAAACTCAGAACAAACACACATTAAAGTCATAACCGGTCTACTCTACGCGACAAATAGGTAATCTCCCCCTATGTGGCCATGGAATTTAAAGGCCTAAGTACAAGTAAGTATTTTCTCCTCTAACGTTGCCTCACCCTCTATCCGGATCCTCTTGGTGGAGGTGTCCTGGTCTGCTTCCTCTGTTGCCGTGTTCTCCAGCGCCTCCTGCTGGTGGACCATGTGTAGCAGACTCTGGAGCTGCTCACGCATCACATCCAGCAGGGCCTGAGACACGTCCAGAGGCAGGGAGTCCTCACACGAACTGGGGGACAGAAAAAAAAACACACACACACACACACACACACACACACACACACACACACACACACACACACACACACACACACACACACACACACACACACACACACACACACACACGGTGGACATCAGTTAGGCAGTCTAGAGGTTAGAGAAGCCAGGTCTGCAACTAGAAGGTCGCTGGTTAAATAAATACATCTGGTGGGATTCTAAGTATCCTAGATGTCATATCCTGCTGTTGTGCACTAAACAAGGCAGCTATATAACGATCAGCGTTGGCCAGCATCTCCAGCATGCCAGCTCGATACCTCCACTCGGCAGCATTTGTCACCTGGCGTCCTAGTTCCTTTCCTATTTCCTTTCCTCGTTCCTGTCGAGTCTACTCACCTAGCAGCGATGGCCAGTATCTGCAGTAGCCGGGCACAGGCCAGTTTTACGGCTCCATTCAGCAGCATGCTTCCTGACACAGAGGCTACCAGCCAGCGCTGGTTCATCAGAACACACGTGCTGTCTGTCAGCAACGACAGGATCTCCAGGATGCCAGACTTACAGACCACCACCAGATCTACTGGCTGGTAGTGGAAATTCAAGGCAAACACTGTGGCCAACAGCAGAGGCTGGTAGGAGCCTGAGAAAGAGAGAGGGAATACAAAACAAAAGAGTTCAAGTCTGGGTGGACACACTGCTAGCCTGATCCCAGACCTGTTTATGCCGTGGAGGCAACTCCTATGACCGAGATGGTAAGACATCACAAACATATCTGGGATCAGGCAAGGGGACATCCCTGTCAGGGATGGATTTATGAATGTATGGAAGCAGACCCTGGGGTCATGTTACTGTAGCCAGATCTGTTTGTGCCGTCTTGCCAATGGCCAAAAGAGTTGGCTACACGGAAACAAACAGATCTTGAACCAGTCTAAAGTAAATGTGTTCTATAATATAGTTGGACCCCAACCTGTCTGTTCCCTCTCCGTGAGGACCTTCTGTCTCAGGACTCGGACCACCTGCTGGTAGAGGGTGTGGGCAGCAGACTGCAGCTCTCTCTGGGTAAACATAGACGCCGACTGGGTCCCAGACTGGGGACAGAAATACAATCGGCGTAACATTAAAATACTACACGATCAACTTGAAATGGCGATTGTCACCCGGCAGAACTAGATCTCAGCAGTATTTAGCGCGTGCCAGTGAGTGTCGTTCTTGTCAGCACACAGGAAAGACCTACTTTTCTACATGTGATGGGTCCCCTTCCGTAACGCATTGTTCATATTACCAGCGTCAACTTTTTAAAATGCATTTTATTTATTTTAGCTTTATTTAACTAGGCAAGTCAGTTAAGAACAAATTCTTATTTACAGTGGGGGCCTAGGAACAGTGGGTTAACTGCCTTGTTCAGGGGCAGAACGACAGATTTTTACCTTGACAGCTCTGGGATTCGATCCAGCAACCTTTCGGTTACTGGTCCAACTCTAACCACTAGACTACCTGCCGCCCCAGCTTGTTTGTGTTTGCTCAAGTAATTACTATTTACTACTATGGTGCGTGTCCCTGTGCAGTGATGATACGTAACTGAATTTACAGTGTAGTGGTTCATCTGGTCTAACTCACAGTGTAGTGGTTCATCTGGTCTAACTCACAGTGTAGTGGTTCATCTGGTCTAACTCACAGTGTAGTGGTTCATCTGGTCTACCTCACAGTGTAGTGGTTCATCTGGTCTAACTTAGTGTAGTGGTTCATCTGGTCTAACTCACAGTGTAGTGGTTCGTCTGGTCTAACTCACAGTGTAGTGGTTCATCTGGTCTAACTCACAGTGTAGTGGTTCGTCTGGTCTAACTCACAGTGTAGTGGTTCATCTGGTCTAACTCACAGTGTAGTGGTTCATCTGGTCTAACTCACAGTGTAGCGGTTCATCTGGTCTAACTCACAGTGTAGCGGTTCATCTGGTCTAACTCACAGTGTAGCGGTTCATCTGGTCTAACTCACAGTGTAGTGGTTCGTCTGGTCTAACTCACAGTGTAGTGGTTCATCTGGTCTAACTCACAGTGTAGTGGTTCATCTGGTCTAACTCAGTGTACTGGTTCATCTGGTCTAACTCACAGTGTAGTGGTTCATCTGGTCTAACTCACAGTGTAGTGGTTCATCTGGTCTAACTCACAGTGTAGTGGTTCATCTGGTCTAACTCACAGTGTAGTGGTTCATCTGGTCTACCTCACAGTGTAGTGGTTCATCTGGTCTAACTTAGTGTAGTGGTTCATCTGGTCTAACTCACAGTGTAGTGGTTCGTCTGGTCTAACTCACAGTGTAGTGGTTCATCTGGTCTAACTCACAGTGTAGTGGTTCGTCTGGTCTAACTCACAGTGTAGTGGTTCATCTGGTCTAACTCACAGTGTAGTGGTTCATCTGGTCTAACTCACAGTGTAGCGGTTCATCTGGTCTAACTCACAGTGTAGCGGTTCATCTGGTCTAACTCACAGTGTAGCGGTTCATCTGGTCTAACTCACAGTGTAGTGGTTCGTCTGGTCTAACTCACAGTGTAGTGGTTCATCTGGTCTAACTCACAGTGTAGTGGTTCATCTGGTCTAACTCACAGTGTACTGGTTCATCTGGTCTAACTCACAGTGTAGTGGTTCATCTGGTCTAACTCACAGTGTAGTGGTTCATCTGGTCTAACTCACAGTGTAGTGGTTCATCTGGTCTAACTCACAGTGTAGTGGTTCATCTGGTCTAACTCACAGTGTAGTGGTTCATCTGGTCTAACTCACAGTGTAGTGGTTCATCTGGTCTAACTCACAGTGTAGTGGTACAT
This sequence comes from Oncorhynchus clarkii lewisi, assembly GCF_045791955.1. NCBI lineage: Eukaryota > Metazoa > Chordata > Actinopteri > Salmoniformes > Salmonidae > Oncorhynchus > Oncorhynchus clarkii. The sequence continues at coordinate 10,063,869 of NC_092158.1, read as the reverse complement.
CTGGTCGTTGTCTCCAGACTGGCAGCCTGTGATAGGTGTCCCCAGTCCAAAGCAGCCCGACAGGAACTGCAGTTGAACAGATTGTAACAAGCCAGGGAACCGCAAGGGAGGAGAGGAGCCTGAACCACTACTCTTCTCCTCCATCTCAGACAGGAAGGAAGAGATCTGGCACAACGCCTCTAGACGGACCTGAGCACAAGAGAATCATTGTGTTTTACTAACATTATTGTAACCCTCCATGTTGAACGAACGGACGACTACGGTTGTTTTGTAAAAGAGAATGTGCTCTCAATAAATTGTTAAAATAAATAAATATCCTTACATTCAAGTCTTTGATAATGATTCTACAATGCTGCAGCAGGGAGAATAGCCCCTCCACTAAGCACAGTCACGTAAAATAAGGTATTTCGTTTCTAGGGCTGGGAATTGCCAGGGACCTTATGATATATAAAAAATACTGAGGTACCGATATATATTGCATTTCTCACAATTCTATGTTTTTTTTTCGGTACAATACTGCAATTTGTATTTATTACAATTTAATTGCTCACTAAGTCTGCTGCAGAGAAACAAGATGGAGCATGGCGTTTTGATCAGCCATGGAATTAAGAGTGCTGAAAACATATTAGCTCGCTATTTATAAACAAGATGGAAAACAAGCATTGAGATGAGAAATAGTGGCGTTGGTAAACCCGACCTAGCTCTAGCAAACGCTGCCCACAGTAGTTTTATTTATTATATTTTACTAATTGTTTACTTGCAGACAAATATCAATAATAATATTGTCAACAAAATAATATTGCGATGTGTAACTGTATCGATTTTTATAAATACTTACCTCTGCCCTCTGCTGTTGTTGGTACATGGCCAATGTGATGGCCTTGGGGTCTGCCTGGCTGCCTGCCTCTCTCTCCAGTAACGAGGAGGGTGGGGTCGGACGGAGCAGGCTCCCACACAGGAAGTGAAAGACCTGGCTGAGCACGCTGGACGAGCTGCCCGCCCCGCCCTGGCACATGGAGCTGGTGGTGGGGCTGATGCACTGGCGTAGCCGCTCCCACGCATCCTTCATGATGCCCAGGGAACACAGTGGTAGACCTGATGGAGGGTCAGATGTCAGGGGTTATAATAGTTGACCTCTCATCCATCAATCAATCAATCAAATGTGGTTATAAAGCCCTTTCTACATCCTCAGTTGTCACAAAGTGCTTTACAGAAACTGGGTCTAGACCTCTCATTCCACCTTCTATGGTGTGTGACTGTACTTCCTGGATTGATAGTTAGATCATATTCAGTGAGTGATTTAGTACCCATTCTATTCTTGAAGGAGTTTCTGGACTGGCCTGCAGATGGTTTTCTACTGCCCAAGGTGAATCTGCTCTGTTCGGCCTTTGGGCTGAGTAGAGAATCTGTAGATGAAGTTGATTTCCTGTAGAAAGCAGACCAGTAATTTATAGTAGATTAAAAAAACAATGAATACTAGGGCTAATGTACTGAAATACACACACACACACACACACACACACAGATTGACACCAATGCCCAAACACACAACCCCACAACCCCCACACACACATTGACACCAATGCCCAAACCCACAACCCCACCCACGACACACACCCGACTCCTTCCCCCCCATCCACAGACCCACTCACCTGGCTCCAGTGCTCTCCGCCTGCCCTGTCTCTTCACTCTGTTCCTGCCACGCGGGCCGGACCCCCAAGAGGAGAAACACACAGCGGGACACAACCAGGTGGCAGGCTACAGGGAATGACATGCCCTCTTCAGACCCCCTCCGCCGCTCCCAGCCCTGCGTGTTAGGGGGCTCTCTTTCTGGGGTACCGGGGCTCTCTGTGCTGCTGGGGAGGGTGGAGGTCCCGGAAGACTCGTAGACAGTCTCGTTCTGCTGTAGCTGCATGGCCTCCCGCGTGGCCAGGAAGCACTGGAGGACCTCTATTTGGCAAACAGGGATGGGGAGATTTAGGTAGGAGAGTGTGTGTGTACTACACTTCAAAATCATCATGCGACAAACAAAGACCAAGGACATGGCCCAGTTTACCCGGCAGGTACATACTGCTGATGCTGGGTGTGTCCTCCTCTGGCCCCTCCTCCTGGTTGTGTTCTGCAGTCGTGGGGAGGAACTGCCCTCCCTGGTGAGTCCCGTGACCTCCACTGTGACCCCCCAGCTCAGGGTCCTGATCTTTCCCCCGGTCCGCCTGCTGCTCCCTACCAGAGGGACCCGGTTCCTGCCGGTCCTGCCCACTGGGACTCTGGAAGGAATAGAAGAGACAGCATGAGACAGTGACATGAGACAGTGACATGAGAGACAGTATGAGACAGGATGAGACAGTGACATGAGACAGCATGAGACAGTGACACGAGAGACAGCATGAGACAGTGACATGAGAGACAGCATGAGACAGTGACATGAGACAGTGACATGAGAGACAGTATGAGACAGCATGAGACAGTGACATGAGACATAGCATGAGACAGTAACATGAGAGACAGCATGAGACAGTAACATGAGACAGCATGAGACAGTAACATGAGAGACAGTATGAGACAGTGACATGAGACAGCATGAGACAGTGACATGAGACAGCATGAGACAGTGACATGAGAGACAGCATGAGACAGTGACATGAGAGACAGCATGAGACAGTGACATGAGACAGCATGAGACAGTGACATGAGAGACAGCATGAGACAGTAACATGAGAGACAGCATGAGACAGTAACATGAGACACAGCATGAGACAGTAACATGAGACACAGCATGAGACAGTAACATGAGACACAGCATGAGACAGTAACATGAGACACAGCATGAGACAGTAACATGAGACACAGCATGAGACAGTAACATGAGACACAGCATGAGACAGTAACATGAGACACAGCATGAGACAGTAACGTGAGACACAGCATGAGACAGTAACATGAGACACAGCATGAGACAGTAACATGAGACACAGCATGAGACAGTAACATGAGACACAGCATGAGACAGTAACATGAGAGACAGCATGAGACAGAGACATGAGAGACAGCATGAGACAGTGACATGAGACAGCATGAGACAGTAACATGAGACAGCATGAGACAGTAACATGAGACACAGCATGAGACAGTAACATGAGAGACAGCATGAGACAGTGACATGAGACAGTAACATGAGACACAGCATGAGACAGTAACATGAGAGACAGTATGAGACAGTGACATGAGAGACAGCATGAGACAGTAACATGAGAGACAGCATGAGACAGTAACATGAGAGACAGCATGAGACAGTAACATGAGAGACAGCATGAGACAGTAACATGAGAGACAGCATGAGACAGTAACATGAGAGACAGCATGAGACAGTAACATGAGAGACAGCATGAGACAGTAACATGAGACACAGCATGAGACAGTAACATGAGACACAGCATGAGACAGTAACATGAGACACAGCATGAGACAGTAACATGAGACACAGCATGAGACAGTAACATGAGACACAGCATGAGACAGTAACATGAGACACAGCATGAGACAGTAACGTGAGACACAGCATGAGACAGTAACATGAGACACAGCATGAGACAGTAACATGAGACACAGCATGAGACAGTAACATGAGACACAGCATGAGACAGTAACATGAGAGACAGCATGAGACAGAGACATGAGACAGCATGAGACAGTAACATGAGACAGCATGAGACAGTAACATGAGACACAGCATGAGACAGTAACATGAGAGACAGCATGAGACAGTGACATGAGACAGTAACATGAGACACAGCATGAGACAGTAACATGAGACAGTATGAGACAGTGACATGAGAGACAGCATGAGACAGTAACATGAGAGACAGCATGAGACAGTAACATGAGAGACAGCATGAGACAGTAACATGAGAGACAGCATGAGACAGTAACATGAGAGACAGCATGAGACAGTAACATGAGAGACAGCATGAGACAGTAACATGAGAGACAGTACGAGACAGTAACATGAGACAGTATGAGACAGTGACATGAGAGACAGCATGAGACAGTAACATGAGAGACGGTACGAGACAGCTCTTCAGGTTAGCTCTTCAGGTTGAATGGAGAAATCATTCAGAAAACTGTCTTGACATTAAGTCAAATCAAATGTTAATAGTCACATTTCACCTTGTAGTGAAACGCTTGCTTACAAGCCCCTAACCAATAATGCAGTTACAAAAATATGAATAAGAAATAAAAGTAACAAGTAGTTCAAGTGCAGCAGTACAATAACAAAAATAACAATAGTGAGACTATATACAGGAGGTACCGGTACAGAGTCAATGTGGAGGCTATATACAGGGGGTACTGGTACAGAGTCAATGTGGAGGCTATATACAGGGTATTACGGTACAGAGTCAATGTGGAGACTATATACAGGAGGTACCGGTACAGAGTCAATGTGGAGGCTATATACAGGGGGTACTGGTACAGAGTCAATGTGGAGGCTATATACAGGAGGTACCGGTACAGTGTCAATGTGGAGACTATATACAGGAGGTACCAGTACAGAGTCAATGTGGAGACTATATACAGGAGGTACCAGTACAGTGTCAATGTGGAGACTATATACAGGGTATTACGGTACAGAGTCAATGTGGAGGCTATATACAGGGGGTACCGGTACAGAGTCAATGTGGAGACTATATACAGGGTATTACGGTACAGAGTCAATGTGGAGACTATATACAGGAGGTACCGGTACAGAGTCAATGTGGAGGCTATATACAGGGGGTACTGGTACAGAGTCAATGTGGAGGCTATATACAGGAGGTACCGGTACAGTGTCAATGTGGAGACTATATACAGGAGGTACCGGTACAGTGTCAATGTGGAGACTATATACAGGAGGTACCGGTACAGTGTCAATGTGGAGACTATATACAGGAGGTACCGGTACAGTGTCAATGTGGAGACTATATACAGGAGGTACCGGTACAGTGTCAATGTGGAGACTATATACAGGAGGTACCGGTACAGTGTCAATGTGGAGACTATATACAGGAGGTACCGGTACAGTGTCAATGTGGAGACTATATACAGGAGGTACCGGTACAGAGTCAATGTGGAGGCTATATACAGGAGGTACCGGTACAGAGTCAATGTGGAGACTATATACAGGAGGTACCGGTACAGAGTCAATGTGGAGACTATATACAGGAGGTACCGGTACAGTGTCAATGTGGAGACTATATACAGGAGGTACCAGTACAGAGTCAATGTGGAGACTATATACAGGAGGTACCGGTACAGTGTCAATGTGGAGGCTATATACAGGAGGTACCGGTACAGTGTCAATGTGGAGACTATATACAGGAGGTACCAGTACAGAGTCAATGTGGAGACTATATACAGGAGGTACCAGTACAGAGTCAATGTGGAGACTATATACAGGAGGTACCAGTACAGAGTCAATGTGGAGACTATATACAGGAGGTACCAGTACAGCGTCAATGTGGAGACTATATACAGGAGGTACCGGTACAGTGTCAATGTGGAGACTATATACAGGAGGTACCGGTACAGTGTCAATGTGGAGACTATATACAGGAGGTACCAGTACAGAGTCAATGTGGAGGCTATATACAGGAGGTACCGGTACAGTGTCAATGTGGAGGCTATATACAGGAGGTACCAGTACAGAGTCAATGTGGAGGCTATATACAGGGGGTACCGGTACAGTGTCAACGTGGAGGCTATATACAGGAGGTACCGGTACAGAGTCAATGTGGAGACTATATACAGGAGGTACCGGTACAGTGTCAATGTGGAGGCTGTATACAGGAGGTACTGGTACAGAGTCAATGTGGAGACTATATACAGGAGGTACCGGTACAGAGTCAATGTGGAGGATATATACAGGGGGTACTGGTACAGAGTCAATGTGGAGACTATATACAGGAGGTACCGGTACAGAGTCAATGTGGAGACTATATACAGGAGGTACCGGTACAGAGTCAATGTGGAGACTATATACAGGAGGTACCGGTACAGAGTCAATGTGGAGGCTATATACAGGAGGTACCGGTACAGAGTCAATGTGGAGACTATATACAGGAGGTACCGGTACAGTGTCAATGTGGAGACTATATACAGGGTATTACGGTACAGAGTCAATGTGGAGGCTATATACAGGAGGTACCGGTACAGTGTCAATGTGGAGACTATATACAGGGTATTACGGTACAGAGTCAATGTGGAGGCTATATACAGGGGGTACCGGTACAGAGTCAATGTGGAGACTATATACAGGGTATTACGGTACAGAGTCAATGTGGAGGCTATATACAGGAGGTACCGGTACAGAGTCAATGTGGAGACTATATACAGGAGGTACCGGTACAGAGTCAATGTGGAGACTATATACAGGAGGTACCGGTACAGTGTCAATGTGGAGACTATATACAGGAGGTACCAGTACAGAGTCAATGTGGAGACTATATACAGGAGGTACCGGTACAGTGTCAATGTGGAGGCTATATACAGGAGGTACCGGTACAGTGTCAATGTGGAGACTATATACAGGAGGTACCAGTACAGAGTCAATGTGGAGACTATATACAGGAGGTACCAGTACAGAGTCAATGTGGAGACTATATACAGGAGGTACCAGTACAGAGTCAATGTGGAGACTATATACAGGAGGTACCAGTACAGCGTCAATGTGGAGACTATATACAGGAGGTACCGGTACAGTGTCAATGTGGAGACTATATACAGGAGGTACCGGTACAGTGTCAATGTGGAGACTATATACAGGAGGTACCAGTACAGAGTCAATGTGGAGGCTATATACAGGAGGTACCGGTACAGTGTCAATGTGGAGGCTATATACAGGAGGTACCAGTACAGAGTCAATGTGGAGGCTATATACAGGGGGTACCGGTACAGTGTCAATGTGGAGGCTATATACAGGAGGTACCGGTACAGAGTCAATGTGGAGACTATATACAGGAGGTACCGGTACAGTGTCAATGTGGAGGCTGTATACAGGAGGTACTGGTACAGAGTCAATGTGGAGACTATATACAGGAGGTACCGGTACAGAGTCAATGTGGAGGCTATATACAGGGCGTACTGGTACAGAGTCAATGTGGAGACTATATACAGGAGGTACCGGTACAGAGTCAATGTGGAGGCTATATACAGGAGGTACCGGTACAGAGTCAATGTGGAGACTATATACAGGAGGTACCGGTACAGTGTCAATGTGGAGACTATATACAGGGTATTACGGTACAGAGTCAATGTGGAGGCTATATACAGGAGGTACCGGTACAGTGTCAATGTGGAGACTATATACAGGGTATTACGGTACAGAGTCAATGTGGAGGCTATATACAGGGGGTACCGGTACAGAGTCAATGTGGAGACTATATACAGGGTATTACGGTACAGAGTCAATGTGGAGGCTATATACAGGAGGTACCGGTACAGTGTCAATGTGGAGGCTATATACAGGGGGTACCGGTACAGAGTCAATGTGGAGACTATATACAGGGTATTACGGTACAGAGTCAATGTGGAGGCTATATACAGGAGGTACCGGTACAGTGTCAATGTGGAGACTATATACAGGAGGTACCGGTACAGTGTCAATGTGGAGACTATATACAGGAGGTACCGGTACAGTGTCAATGTGGAGACTATATACAGGAGGTACCGGTACAGTGTCAATGTGGAGACTATATACAGGAGGTACCGGTACAGAGTCAATGTGGAGGCTGTATACAGGAGGTACCGGTACAGTGTCAATGTGGAGGCTATATACAGGGGGTACTGGTACAGAGTCAATGTGGAGGCTATATACAGGTGGTACTGGTACAGAGTCAATGTGGAGGCTATATACAGGTGGTACCGGTACAGTGTCAATGTGGAGGCTATATACAGGAGGTACCGGTACAGTGTCAATGTGGAGGCTATATACAGGAGGTACCGGTACAGAGTCAATGTGGAGGCTATATACAGGGGGTACCGGTACAGAGTCAATGTGGAGGCTATATACAGGGGGTACCGGTACAGAGTCAATGTGGAGACTATATACAGGAGGTACTGGTACAGTGTCAATGTGGAGGCTATATACAGGAGGTACCGGTACAGTGTCAATGTGGAGGCTATATACAGGAGGTACCGGTACAGAGTCAATGTGGAGGCTATAAACAGGAGGTACCGGTACAGAGTCAATGTGGAGACTATATACAGGGTATTACGGTACAGAGTCAATGTGGAGGCTATATACAGGGGGTACCAGTACAGTGTCAATGTGGAGGCTATATACAGGAGGTACCGGTACAGAGTCAATGTGGAGGCTATATACAGGGGGTACTGGTACAGAGTCAATGTGGAGGCTATATACAGGAGGTACCAGTACAGAGTCAATGTGGAGGCTATATACAGGAGGTACCGGTACAGTGTCAATGTGGAGGCTATATACAGGAGGTACCGGTACAGTGTCAATGTGGAGGCTATATACAGGAGGTACCGGTACAGTGTCAATGTGGAGGCTATATACAGGAGGTACCAGTACAGTGTCAATGTGGAGGCTATATACAGGAGGTACCGGTACAGAGTCAATGTGGAGGCTATATACAGGAGGTACCGGTACAGAGTCAATGTGGAGGCTATATACAGGAGGTACCGGTACAGTGTCAATGTGGAGGCTATATACAGGGGGTACCGTTACAGTGTCAATGTGGAGGCTATATACAGGGGGTACCGTTACAGTGTCAATGTGGAGGCTATATACAGGAGGTACCGGTACAGTGTCAATGTGGAGGCTATATACAGGAGGTACCGGTACAGTGTCAATGTGGAGACTATATACAGGAGGTACCGGTACAGTGTCAATGTGGAGGCTATATACAGGAGGTACCGGTACAGTGTCAATGTGCGGGGGCACCGGTTAGTTGAGGTAATATGTACATGTAGGTAGAGTTATTAAAGTGACTATGCATAGATGATAACAACAGAGAGTAGCAGCGGTGTAAAAGAGGGGGGGCGGGGGCAATGCGAATAGTCTGGGTAGCCATTTGATTAGATGATCAAAAGTCTTATGGCTTGGTTGGTAGTAGCTGTTTAGAAGCCTCTTGGACCTAGACTTGGCACTCCGGTGCCGCTAGAACAGTCTATGACTAGGGTGGCTAGGGTCTTTGACAATTGTTAGGGCATTGCTCTGACACCGCCTGGTATAGAGGTCCTGGATGGCAGGAAGCTTGGTCCCAGTGATGTACTGGGACGAACACACTACCCTCTGTAGTGCCTTGCGGTCAGAGGCCGAGAAGTTGCCATACCAGGCAGTGATGCAACCAGTCAGGATGCTCTTGACGGTGCAGTTGTATAATCTTTTGAGGATCTGAGGACCCATGCCAAATATTTTCAGTCTCCTGAGGGGGAATAGGTTTTGTCGTACCCTCTTCACGATGTCTTGGTGTGTGTTGGTGATGTGGACGCCAAGGAACTTGAAGCTCTCAACCTGCTCCACCACAGCCCCGTCGATGAGAATAGGGGCGTGCTCGGTCCTCTTTTTCCTGTAGTCCACAATCATCTCATCTTTCTTGATCACGTTGAGGGAGAGGTTGTTGTCCTGGCACCACATGGCCAGGTCTCTGACCTCCTCCCTATAGGCTGTCTCGTTGTTGATCAGGCTGTGGTGTCATCGGCAAACTTAATGATGGTGTTGGAGTCATGCCTGGCAGTGCAGTCATGAGTGAACAGATAGTACAGGAGGGGACTGAGCACGCATCCCTGAGGGGCCCATGTGTTGAGGATCAGCGTGGTGGATGTGTTGTTACCTACACTTACCACCTGGGGGTGGCCCGTCAGGAAGTTCAGGATCCAGGTGCAGAGGGAGGTGTTTAGTCCCAGGGTTCTTAGCTTAGTGATGAGCTTTGATGTCACTATGGTGTTGAATGCTAAGCTGCAGTCAATGAAAAACATTCTCACATAGGTGTTCCTTTGTCCAGGTGGGAAAGGGCAGTGTGGAGTGCAGTAGAGATTGCATCATCTGTGGATCTGTTAGGGTGTTATGCAAATTGAGTGGGTCTAGGTTTTCTGGGATAATGGTGTTTGGATGTGAGCCATGACCAGCCTTTCAAAGCACTTCATGGCTACAGACGTGAGTGCTACGGGTCGGTAGACATTTAGGCAGGTTACCTTAGTGTTCTTGGGGACAGGGACTATGGTGGTCTGTTAAAACATCTTGGTATTACAGACTCGGACAGAGAGTGAAGACACTTGTCAGTGAAGACACTTGCCAGCTGGTCACTGCATGCTCGCAGTACACGTCCTGGTAATCCGTCTGGCCCTGCGGGCTTGTGAATGTTGACCTGTTTGAAGGTCTTACTCACATCGACTTCGGAGAGCGTGATCACACAGTCTTCCGGGAACAGCTAATGCTCTCATGCATGTTTCAGTGTTTTTTGCCTCGAAGCGAGCATAGAAGTAATTTATCTGGTAGGCTCATGTCACTGGGCAGCTCTCGGCTGTGCTTCCCTTTATAGTCTGTAATGGTTTGCAGGCCATGCCACATCCGACGAGCGTCAGAGCCGGTGTAGTACAATTCGATCTTAGTCCTGTATTGACGCTTTGCCTGTTTGATGGTTCGTCAGAGGGCATGGCGGGATTTCTTATAAGCTTCTGGGTTAGAGTCCCGCTTCTTGAAAGCGGCAGCTCCTCCCTTTAGCTCAGTGTGGATGTTGCTTGTAATCCATGGCTTCTGGTTGGGGTACGTACAGTCACTGTGGGGACGACGTCATTGATGCACTTATTGATGAAGCCAATGACTGATGTGGTGTACTCCTCAATGCCATAGGAATAATCCTGGCTAACAGTCCTGCACATCTGTCCAGTTATCTGTTCATGGGTAATACCGGTTTGCTGTTAGCCAGGGCCTGCTTGTTGGCTGTAGTCCTACCTGTTTGCTGTTAGCCAGGGCCTGCTTGTTGGCTGTAGTCCTACCTGTTTACTGTTAGCCAGGGCCTGCTTGTTGGCTGTAGTCCTACCTGTTTGCTGTTAGCCAGGGCCTGTGTGTTGGCTGTAGTCACTGGAGAGTCTTTGTGTGCCAGCAGAGCACTCCTGATCTTATACACCATCTCATAGATCTCTATCAGCATCTCACACGGCTCGTACCTGACAAGGAGAAGAGGTATTACGTTATGATACATCATTCTCCTGGCACACACAATACACATTGAAGGACTGGAGCCATTTCATCTGCTCTAGAGACCCATGTTGGATACATCTCATAAAATATCCAGCCACAGATTGAAATGAAGTCAGAAATGGGTCAAATGTAGGGTTTCAGTACCTGAGAATTAAAGGGATACATTGGTATTTTGGCAACGAGGCCCTTTGTCTACTTCCCCAGAGTCAGATGAACTAATGGATGCGATTAGTATGTCTCTGTGTCCAGTATGAAGGAAGATAGAGGTTGTTTGGTGAGCCAAAGCTAACTAGCATTAGCGCAATGACTGGAAGTCTATGGGGATCTACTACCATTCTGGCTGATACCCATAACCTCCCAGTCATTGTGCTAATGCCAGCCAGCAATTGGGCTAGCGTGAGTTAGCAACGCAGAGAAATAAAATTGGTATCCATGAGTGCATCTGACTCTGGGGAAGTAAACAAATGGCTTCATTGCCAAAATCTTGAAGTACCCCTTTAAGAAAAAACTTGTATCTCTGTATTTGAAAATCCTATCACAGCTTATTTAAGCAGCTCCACTCACTTGTCCTGCCAGTAGGCCTCATCCTGTAGCCCTGTGTGTTTGAGGAGAGCAGCCAGGCTGCAGCGACACGCCGTCTCTAACAGGGAGTCACCCGAGGGACCGCTGTTATCCCAGTCTGCCAAGGTTATAACACAGAACGGTTTATTCAAAACACAAATGACCTACGACCTCTCTAAATCGGAGGTCTCAAAAAGGTATTGGGTTGATGGTGACGTCAGCATCATATTCATTCAGGATAACTCTAATGAATGACGGTACCCAAGAACAAGACACTGTAGACAAGAGATACTGCTTTTATGATTTTATAATCTGATAAAGCGTCCTTCCTCTGGAAACACACTTTATGAATAGCCTCTCACAGTCACTGAAGTCATTATCACCCACACAGGATGTCACAGTGTTACTGTGTGTGTGTGTGTGTGTGTGTGTGTGTGTGTGTGTGTGTGTGTGTGTGTGTGTGTGTGTGTGTGTGTGTGTGTGTACATGCGTATGTGCATGCATCTGTGTGTGTGTGTGTTTGTGTGCATGCGTACGTGCATGCATCTGTGTGTGTGTGTGTGTGTGTGCATGCATCTGTGTGTGTGTCTGTGTGTGCATGCATCTGTGTGTGTGTGTGTGTGTGTGTGTGTGTGTGTGTGCGTGCATCTGTGTGTGTGTGTGTGCGCGCATGCGTGTGTGTGTGTGCATGCATCTGTCTCCTCTTAGCCCTACCCCTGCTGATGGCGTACTCCTTCATCTTCCTCCACAGGCCTCCGGCAGGCTCCCTAGAAGATCCTAGAGCCAGCTCCATCAACATGCTGTTCTCCTCGCTCAAACACAGGTCTGCCAGCTTGGCATCAGGACAGCCAAGCAGCACTGCCTCGGTGAGCCACGCTGTGCTGGAGTCTGCAGGGACAGACACACAATAACACAGGCATTTATTATTACAATGAAAAGCCTGATGAAGGCCTTCGGGGTGAAATTCTGCACTCAATAAACTGTAGAAGAATTCAACACTGTGTGGACACGTATTTGTCTCAATATGATATTTTTTTTACCCTGTTACCTGCAAGTTACTGGCTGAGGGGACAATACTGGTATTACTACCATGGTGAGGAGGTGAAAGAAGAATTTGGGGGGGGCAGGTAACCTAGTGGTTATCCATTACGTTGGGCCAGTAACCCGAAAGGTTGCTGGATCGAATCCCCGAGCTGACAAGGCAAAAATCTGTCGTTCTGCCCCTGAACAAGGCAGTTAACCTACTGTTCCCCGGTAGGCTGTCATTGTAAATAACAATTTGTACTTAACTGACAACCTAAACACCCCACAACTAGTTTATTTTCTGATCTACTACTGTACTTGACCAGGAATTAGACTTGAGATTTATTTTTTTTTAAAGATTGAACAAATGCTGGTCATCATGGTTGGCGTGTGTCATGTCATAGAAATATAATTACTAGAACAAACATTCCCATACAGGTCAATGTTTGTGTGTGTGTCATTACACACCCAGTTGTTCAAAGTCCATCTCCAGTCCGTTCCTGAGGAGAGGGTTACAAAGCCAGTATTCTGATGTCCTCTCTTGGACAGAGGGGGGCGGTCCCTGCAGCATCCCGCCCAGGCAGCGTCCAATCGCCAGCGCCACAGATCTCTCCAGGTCCAGAAGCCACACCCATCCGTCGTCCTCCGCCCCTCCATGGCTAGGACCTGCCCTTTCAGCGTCATCTGGAAGCACAGAATTAATCCATAACATCATGACAATAAGGAGCTCCTGGACTACATTTTCTACTTCTATGCAGCAAGCATCTTAAAATCAGACATTCTGTTAACACGCAAAAAGTTATTTTGCTTCCTGTTTATTAAATGATCTCCATCTTTCTTCCTGTCTCTCAGTGTCCCAACAGAACAATGCCATTGGCTATCCATGACTGGTCGGGTGGTGCATACTGTCAGGGGCTTGAAACCCTCTCCCCCTAGTAATCTTGTTCCCAGACACGCTTTGGGCAATTAGCCAGTCTGGGGACGAAGTAACCCCCCCAAATGTCCTACCCAGCAGTCCTGAACATGTTGCCTCCAGTCGACACCTACCCAGCAGTCCTGAACATGTTGCCTCCAGTCGACACCTACCCAGCAGTCCTGAACATGTTGCCTCCAGTCGACACCTACCCAGCAGTCCTGAACATGTTGCCTCCAGTCGACACCTACCCAGCAGTCCTGAACACACTGCCTCCAGTCCACACCTACCCAGCGGTCCTGAACACACGGCCTCCAGTCGACACCTACCCAGCGGTCCTGAACACACGGCCTCCAGTCGACACCTACCCAGCAGTCCTGAACACACGGCCTCCAGTCAACACCTACCCAGCAGTCCTGAACATGTTGCCTCCAGTCAACACCTACCCAGCGGTCCTGAACATGTTGCCTCCAGTCGACACCTACCCAGCAGTCCTGAACACACTGCCTCCAGTCGACACCTACCCAGCGGTCCTGAACATGTTGCCTCCAGTCGACACCTACCCAGCGGTCCTGAACACACGGCCTCCAGTCGACACCTACCCAGCGGTCCTGAACACACGGCCTCCAGTCGACACCTACCCAGCGGTCCTGAACACACGGCCTCCAGTCGACACCTACCCAGCGGTCCTGAACACACGGCCTCCAGTCGACACCTACCCAGCAGTCCTGAACATGTTGCCTCCAGTCAACACCTACCCAGCGGTCCTGAACATGTTGCCTCCAGTCGACACCTACCCAGCAGTCCTGAACACACTGCCTCCAGTCGACACCTACCCAGCGGTCCTGAACATGTTGCCTCCAGTCGACACCTACCCAGCGGTCCTGAACACACGGCCTCCAGTCGACACCTACCCAGCGGTCCTGAACACACGGCCTCCAGTCGACACCTACCCAGCGGTCCTGAACACACGGCCTCCAGTCGACACCTACCCAGCGGTCCTGAACACACGGCCTCCAGTCGACACCTACCCAGCGGTCCTGAACACACGGCCTCCAGTCGACACCTACCCAGCGGTCCTGAACACACGGCCTCCAGTCGACACCTACCCAGCGGTCCTGAACACACAGCCTCCAGTCGACACCTACCCAGCGGTCCTGAACACACAGCCTCCAGTCGACACCTACCCAGCTGTCCTGAACACGCCGCCTCCAGCTCCCTCTCTTCCAGCAGGGCAGTGTCTGGCAGCAGGCAGTTGAACTCATTGAGGTGCTCCAGCAGACAGAGCAGGTGGGTGAGCAGCGGGCGTACCACCCACAGGGGTAGCAGCAACAGGGAATACATGACCTGGCACAGCAGGCTGCCCGCTACAGAGCTCAGGAGCACCGCTAGGGGGAGAGGAGGGAGAGAGGAGGGAGATTCAGAAGAGCTTTGTCAGCTTATGTGGTACGTCAAGGCCGCTACGTCTCCAGTTGAGTAACACAAATGAGGAAAAAGTTGTATTTAGGGCTGTTGCAGTGACCGTATTACCACAACACCACATGAGATATGCTTATAAGTCCTGTGCCATTATTTTAAATTAGTTTAAAGTAAGAAGAATGAAATTAAAGGATATTTTTCCCCATTCCTGAGCGAGAATCCGCATATGAAGTTACTATGTTGAGCAAAAAAAATAGATGATTTGAAACTGGTCCTATTTGCTAGATTTAGAGTTATTTGGAAACTTTAGTTGTGAATGATACAAACCTTAGAATGTCTTAGAAATCAAAACATATACAGTGGCTTGCAAAGGTATTCACCGGGTCGTATCATTTGATTTACACAACATGCCTACGACTTTGAAGATGCAACATATTTTTTATTGTGAAACAAGAAATCAGACAAAAAGTACCTGAAAAGTTGAGAGTGTATAACTATTCACCCCCCCCCCCCCCTCCACTTTGTAGAGCCACCTTTTGCAGCAATTACAGCTGCAAGTCTCTTGGCGTAAGTCTCTATAAGCTTGGTAGATCTAGCCACTGGGATTTTGCTCATTCTTCAAGGCAAAACTGCTCCAGCCATTTCAAGTAGGATGGGTTCCGCTGGTGTACAGCAATCTTTAAGTCATACCACAGATTCTCAATTGGATTGAGGTCTGGGCTTTGACTAGGCCATTCCAAGACATTTAAATGTTTCCCCTTAAACCACTCGAGTGTTGCTTTAGCAGTATGCTTAGGGTCATTGGCCTGCTGGAAGGTGAATCTCTGTCCCAGTCTCAAATCTCTGAAAGACTGAAACAGGTTTCCCTCAAGAACTTCCCTGTATTTAGCGCCATCCATCATTCCTTCAATTCTGACCAGTTTTCCAGTCTCAGCTGATGAAAAACATCCCCACAGCATGATGCTGCCACGATATTTTCGGGGTGATGAGAGGTGTTGGGTTTGCGCCAGACAGTGTTTTCCTTGATGGCCAAAAAGCTCAATTTGACCAGAGTACCTTCTTCCATATGTTTGGGGAGTCTCCCACATGCCTTTTGGCGAACACCAAACGTGTTTGTTAATTTTTTTCTTTAAGAAATTGCTTTTTCTGGCCACTCTTCCGTAAAGCCCAGCTCTGTAGAGTGTACGGCTTAAAGTGGTCCTATGGACAGATACTCTAATCTCCGCTGTGGAGCTTTGCAGCTCCTTCAGGGTTATCTTTGGTCTCTTTGTTGCCTCTCTGATTAATGCCCTCCTTGTCTGGTCTGAGTTTTTGTGGGCGGCCCTCTCTTGGCAGGTTTGTTGTGGTGCCATATTCTTTCAATTTCTTATAATGGATTTCATTGTGCTCCATGGGATGTTCAAAGTTTCTGATATTTTTTTAGAACCCAACCCTGATCTGTACTTCTCCACAACTTTGTCCCTGACCTGTTTGGAGAACTCCTTGGTCTTCATGGTGGTGCTGCTTGCATGGTGGTGCTGCTTGCATGGTGGTGCTGCTTGCTTAGTGGTGTTGCAGATTCAGAACAGGTGTATATATACTGAGATCATGTGACAGATCATGTGATTGCAAACAGGTGGACTTTATTTAACTAATTATGTGACTTCTGAAGGTAATTGGTTGCACCAGATCTTATTTAGGGTATTCATAGCAAAGGGGGTGAATACATATGCAAAAAATCTATTTAAATTACAGGTTGTAATGCAAGGAAATAGGAAAAACGCCAAGGGGGATGAATACTTTTGCAAGGCACTGTATGGTCTGACTACAGGCTATTGAGGATTTGAGAAAGTAGCAAAAAAAAAAAAAAAGCTTGCTCTCGGCTCCTTGCCTCTGGCTGCACACGCTGTTCTCTAATCAAGTGATCATATTTTCACCCATCAGACTATTCTCAATTTAATCTCGACTAATATGTCAAATGAGTTTTGATTTAAAAAAGGGGCCATTATCAAATCGTCAGGAACAGGGGCAAGGGGAAAAATACATGTAATCCGTACGCACTGGAAAAGCGACTGGATGCCACTTTCCCTCCGGGTCGTTTCACTCATATTTCGCCGTGCGACAGGTGATATTATCGCATCCAAACTCTTTATGCCATGTGCTTTCAAACCCCCTGCTCCTGAAACTACCCAGCGCTTAATTCGAGGAAACTAAGTGAAATCTGCTCAGGAACATCGATTGTAACATGTTTTCATAAAGAAAGATATTTCATTCAACTGTTGACATCCCCTCTCTCTGCACACTGGAGAAAGGAATGAAGGACAGAGAGCAGATGGAAACGCACGGTGGTGAGATATTCTGTTGTTAAAAGGTAATGGGTCAGCCTATTCATTATGAAAACTACAAAAAATGCCCTATTTACTAGGGTATTCAAAATCAAATACTAATTCACTACAACTGTAGGCGAACTCTGAATTTAATTTAGGCTAGACCATTTATGTAGCAAATATATCTTCAGTCTTTTTTTGAATGTTTCTCTGCCAGGTGTAATATGCGGTGGGTTATGTATTGTATAACGGCACAATCATTATTAGATTTTTTCAGGCTTGGGCTCATATATAGGCCCTATACATATGGATAAACTCTTATATTCATACGGGTGTATAAGGCATCGATCTCTTACTGTGTAGCTTGTGGATGACGTGCTTGTCCAGAGAGCTCTCCTCCAGTAAGATGGTGGACCTCCTGAAGGTCTCGGCAGTGTAGGGTAGCAGCAGACACAGGTGTTTGTGGAGCAACGTCACACTGCTGTCATCCTAGAGGGGTAAGACAGGCGGAAGTAAGGAATTGAGCGCCTCACAGCAACTCGCATACTCTCTTAGAATTCAATAATATATTACATAACTTTTCCAAGATGGCTCCAGGATACAGCAGCAACGTATCTCACGCGAAATCTGTAGAATGTCAAACTAAAAAATCTAACCATGTACAGTAGAAGGTAAAAATGGACCAGTACCAACAATGGGCCAGTACCTCTGTGTTGGTCTGGCTGTAACAATGGACCAGTACCTCTGTGTTGGTCTGGCTGTAACAATGGGCCAGTACCTCTGTGTTGGTCTGGCTGTAACAATGGGCCAGTACCTCTGTGTTGGTCTGGCTGTAACAATGGGCCAGCAGGTGTTTGTGCAGGGCTGACAAGAGGTGGTGGAAGTGAGAGGGAGGATCTGTCTGTCTCTGGGACCGGCTGGACTGCTGCTTGTCACTGTTCTTCTCCAGCTCACCAAACGCCCGTTCCTGCAGGGCAGGGCAGGAAGCAGCCCATTATTACCCAGCGTTACAACCCTCTATTAAACTTTTGCTGACACATGTATAGATGAGAAGCTGGAGACATGGTGTTTTTAACGAACACCCATCAGGTTTCTAGGTGTATGGAGAAAAATGATCATTCATACAAAAGGGAAAAATTACAGCATACTTGTGATGGTCCACAAACAATTGAATAGATCCCACAACCAACGTTTCTAATCTATTCCACACAAATAAGTGTTAATGCAGTACACCTCCCCCCCACTGCCAGGGTAGCCTAGTGGTTAGAGCGTTGGACTAGTATCCGAAAGGTTGCAAGTTCATATCCCCGAGCTGACAAGGTACAAATCTGTCGTTCTGCCCCTGAACAGGCCGTCATTGGCCGTCGTTGAAAATAAGAGTTTGTTCTTAACTGACTTGCCTAGTTAAATAAAGGTAAAATAAATCAAAAAAATAAAAAAAACTGCCAGTTGTACCGTGTAGAATCCGATGCTGAGCAACAGGGTCTTGAGCAGCATCTCAGCCAGGTGGAGATGGTCGTGGAGGGCCTCTGGGCTGGGGCTGGGCCGATCTGGGCTGGAGGTCAGGGCCAGGGGTGGCCCCAGGGGGCCAGCCCCAGCAGTCAGCTCCCCAGGAGAGGAGTACCCCAGCAGAGAGGCCACATGGGACTGCTCCTGGAGGCTGTTCAGAACCATGTCCAACTGCAGACGCTAGGGGGGAGAGGAAGGTAGGACATGAAGGGTTAGGCTAGGTGTGTTTAGTTACCGGTCCTATAGAGAGGCTCTCTGGGCTCTGAGGTAGCAGTAGGCTAGGCTAGGTGTGTTTAGCTGCCTGTCCTTTAGAGAGGCTCTCTGGTCCCTGAGGTAGCAGTAGGCTAGGCTAGGTGTGTTTAGCTACCTGTTCTTTAGAAAGGCTATCTGGGCCCTGAGGTAGCAGTAGGCTAGGTGTGTTTAGCTACCTGTTCTTTAGAAAGGCTCTCTGGGCCCTGAGGTAGCAGTAGGCTAGGCTAGGTGTGTTTAGCTGCCTGTCCTTTAGAGAGGCTCTCTGGTCCCTGAGGTAGCAGTAGGCTAGGCTAGGTGTGTTTAGCTACCTGTTCTTTAGAAAGGCTATCTGGGCCCTGAGGTAGCAGTAGGCTAGGTGTGTTTAGCTACCTGTTCTTTAGAAAGGCTCTCTGGGCCCTGAGGTAGCAGTAGGCTAGGCTAGGTGTGTTTAGCTGCCTGTCCTTTAGAGAGGCTATCTGGGCCCTGAGGTAGCAGTAGGCTAGGCTAGGTGTGTTTAGCTACCTGTTCTTTAGAGAGGGTCTTTAGGCCCTGAGGTAGCAGTAGGCTAGGCTAGGTGTGTTTAGCTACCTGTCCTTTAGAGAGGCACTCCCAGCTCTCTGGGCCCTGAGGTAGCAGTAGGCTAGGCTAGGTGTGTTTAGCTACCTGTTCTTTAGAGAGGCTCTCTGGGCCCTGAGGTAGCAGTAGGCTAGGCTAGGTGTGTTTAGCTACCTGTTCTTTAGAGGCTCTCCCAGCTCTCTGGGCCCTAAGGAAGCAGTAGGCTAGGCTAGGTGTGTTTAGCTACCTGTCCTTTAGAAAGGCTCTCCCAGCTCTCTGGGCCCTAAGGAAGCAGTAGGCTAGGTGTGTTTAGCTACCTGTCCTTTAGAGAGGCTCTCCCAGCTCTCTGGGCCCTGAGGTAGCAGTAGGCTAGGCTAGGTGTGTTTAGCTACCTGTTCTTTAGAGAGGCTCTCTGGGCCCTGAGGTAGCAGTAGGCTAGGCTAGGTGTGTTTAGCTACCTGTTCTTTAGAGGCTCTCCCAGCTCTCTGGGCCCTAAGGAAGCAGTAGGCTAGGCTAGGTGTGTTTAGCTACCTGTCCTTTAGAGAGGCTCTCCCAGCTCTCTGGGCCCTGAGGTAGCAGTGAGTGGAGCAGTTCAGTTCTCTCCCTGAGGGGGGGCAACAGCAGAGATGCTCCGATGGACAGAGTGTTCATCACCGCCTGGGGAACACACACAACACAACACAGTGATAGTTCAGCACGGGCTGGGGACCTCTGGGATATATACAACAGAACATAGTAGACTGAATGCCTGCAAACAATTGCATTAGTAGTTCTAATGAGTCTATTGAAAAGCTTAGAATATTTACTACCATTTTAGTTACTTCTTTCACAAATCTAGCTATGGTGTCTTTATTAAGATAAGCTCGATATGGTGACATTGATCGTGTCTGTTGTACCTGTTGTATGGATTCAGGTACACTGGAGTCTATGAGCCTGAAGAGCAGGTTTCGGAGGGGCCTCCCTTGGGCCCCTAGTACTGTGGCCCCTGTGCCCCCAGCATGGGCTAGAGAGAGGTGTATGGACAGCAGCTTCATACACAGCAAGACAAACTGGTGGTGCTCCCTGAGAGAGAGAGACAGAGAGAGAGAAAGATAGAAAGAGAAGAGAGAGGCAGAGGGAGGGGAGAGAGAGAGAGGAGAGAGAGAGCAAGAGATAGTGAGTCTCAGTAACTGTCCTTCAGATGAGGCCATATGTCCTCCAGCTTCACTACATGCCTCGACTTGTGCCAAGTTTCCCCTTGAATAGAGGGAGGGAGCGAGGAAGAGACAGAGGGAGCGTTCATAACCATATAAAATGATCACTCCTCTCAGGAGAGGCATTTGTGCTAATGTTGTGTTGGTAAGATCATTGGCCCTGTTATCTCGAAAGTGATTACAGTAAGACAAGGTATAAATGCTTACTCTGTTTTGACATACACAAGTAGGATTGTTGACCACTGCAGGAATTGAACCCATGACCTTGGTCTTACTAGAGTCACGCTCTTACTAACAGGGGGCATGTTCAACCTCTTCGGAGAGGAAAGGGATATGTTGTTCAACCTCTTGGAGAGGAAAGGGATATGTTGTTTAAAACCTCTTGGAGAGGAAGGGGATATGTTGTTCAACCTCTTGGAGAGGAAAGGGATATGTTGTTCAACCTCTTGGAGAGGAAGGGGATATGTTGTTCAACCTCTTGGAGAGGAAAGGGATATGTTGTTCAACCTCTTGGAGAGGAAGGGGATATGTTGTTTAACCTCTTGGAGAGGAAGGGGATATGTTGTTCAACCTCTTGGAGAGGAAAGGGATATGTTGTTCAACCTCTTGGAGAGGAAGGGGATATGTTGTTCAACCTCTTGGAGAGGAAAGGGATATGTTGTTCAACCTCTTGGAGAGGAAGGGGATATGTTGTTTAACCTCTTGGAGAGGAAGGGGATATGTTGTTCAACCTCTTGGAGAGGAAAGGGATATGTTGTTTAACCTCTTGGAGAGGAAAGGGATATGTTGTTCAACCTCTTGGAGGGGAAGGGGGCATGTGGTTTTACCTCTTGGAGGGGAAGGGGGCATGTTGTTTAACCTCTTGGAGGGGAAGGGGGCATGTTGTTCAACATCTTGGAGAGGAAGGGGATATGTTGTTCAACCTCTTGGAGAGGAAGGGGATATGTTGTTCAATCTCTTGGAGAGGAAAGGGATATGTTGTTCAACCTCTTGGAGGGAAGGGGATATGTTGTTCAACCTCTTCGGAGAGGAAAGGGATATGTTGTTCAACCTCTTGGAGAGGAAGGGGATATGTTGTTTAACCTCTTGGAGAGGAAGGGGATATGTTGTTCAACCTCTTGGAGAGGAAAGGGATATGTTGTTCAACCTCTTGGAGAGGAAAGGGATATGTTGTTCAACCTCTTGGAGAGGAAGGGGGCATGTGGTTTACCTCTTGGAAGGGATGAGTGCAGGGGGCATGTTGTACCTCTTGGAGGGGGTGGGTGTAGGGGGCATGTTGTTTTACCTCCTGGAAGGGATGAGTGCAGGGGGCATGTTGTTTTACCTCCTGGAAGGGATGAGTGCAGGGGGAATGTTGTTTTACCTCCTGGAAGGGATGGGTGCAGGGGGCATGTTGTTTTACCTCCTGGAAGGGATGAGTGCAGGGGGCATGTTGTTTTACCTCCTGGAAGGGATGAGTGCAGGGGGCATGTTGTTTTACCTCCTGGAGGGGATGAGTGCAGGGGGCATGTTGTACCTCTTGGAGGGGATGGGTGCAGGGGGCATGTTGTTTTACCTCCTGGAGGGGATGAGTGCAGGGGGCATGTTGTACCTCTTGGAGGGGATGAGTGCAGGGGGCATGTTGTACCTCTTGGAGGGGATGAGTGCAGGGGGCATGTTGTACCTCTTGGAGGGGATGAGTGCAGGAGGCATGTTGTTTTACCTCCTGGAAGGGAAGGGTGCAGGGGGCATTTCTCCTCCTATCCCGTCACAGTATCTCTCCAGGAAACTACGAAGGTAGGTAAAGGTGCTCTCCTCCAGGTCCACACAGAACGGTCTATGCCATGCCACCAACTGCCTGTCCAGCCCAGGAGAAAATAAAAAATTAAAATAAGTAAATAAATAATGAAACAAGCAACCTGCCTGTCCAGGAATAACTCATTTTTATAAACAAATCAATGAATAATGCAATGCCTGAGCTGCAAGATGAGATCAGAAGAACACAGATACAAGAGGACAAATAGCTGTCAGACGAAATATCTTTTTTTTGTTTTTTTCATCCATCAAACAAGGATAGAATGTGGCTTTGAATACATATAGCTAGCTTGACTGTTTTCAATTCAAACGGTTACTCTTTCTGGGTAGTGTTCAGGAGGCATCACTGGCTTTGAATACATATAGCTAGCTTGACTGTTTTCAATTCAAACGGTTACTCTTTCTGGGTAGTGTTCAGGAGGCATCACTGGCTTTGAATACATATAGCTAGCTTGACTGTTTTCAATTCAAACGGTTACTCTTTCTGGGTAGTGTTCAGGAGGCATCACTGGCTTTGAATACATATAGCTACCTTGACTGTTTTCAATTCAAACGGTTACTCTTTCTGGGTAGTGTTCAGGAGGCATCACTGGCTTTGAATACATATAGCTAGCTTGACTGTTTTCAATTCAAACGGTTACTCTTTCTGGGTAGTGTTCAGGAGGCACCACTGGCTTTGAATACATATAGCTAGCATGACTGTTTTCAATTCAAACGGTTACTCTTTCTGGGTAGTGTTCAAGAGGCACCACTGGCTTTGAATACATATAGCTAGCATGACTGTTTTCAATTCAAACGGTTACTCTTTCTGGGTAGTGTTCAGGAGGCATCACTGGCTTTGAATACATATAGCTAGCATGACTGTTTTCAATTCAAACGGTTACTCTTTCTGGGTAGTGTTCAGGAGGCATCACTGGCTTTGAATACATATAGCTAGCATGACTGTTTTCAATTCAAACGGTTACTCTATCTGGGTAGTGTTCAGGAGGCATCACTGGCTTTGAATACATATAGCTAGCTTGACTGTTTTCAATTCAAACGGTTACTCTTTCTGGGTAGTGTTCAGGAGGCATCACTGGCTTTGAATACATATAGCTAGCTTGACTGTTTTCAATTCAAACGGTTACTCTTTCTGGGTAGTGTTCAGGAGGCATCACTGGCTTTGAATACATATAGCTAGCTTGACTGTTTTCAATTCAAACGGTTACTCTTTCTGGGTAGTGTTCAGGAGGCACCACTGGCTTTGAATACATATAGCTAGCATGACTGTTTTCAATTCAAACGGTTACTCTTTCTGGGTAGTGTTCAGGAGGCACCACTGGCTTTGAATACATATAGCTAGCATGACTGTTTTCAATTCAAACGGTTACTCTTTCTGGGTAGTGTTCAGGAGGCACCACTGGCTTTGAATACATATAGCTAGCATGACTGTTTTCAATTCAAACGGTTACTCTTTCTGGGTAGTGTTCAGGAGGCATCACTGGCTTTGAATACATATAGCTAGCATGACTGTTTTCAATTCAAACGGTTACTCTTTCTGGGTAGTGTTCAGGAGGCATCACTGGCTTTGAATACATATAGCTAGCATGACTGTTTTCAATTCAAACGGTTACTCTTTCTGGGTAGTGTTCAGGAGGCACCACTGGCTTTGAATACATATAGCTAGCATGACTGTTTTCAATTCAAACGGTTACTCTTTCTGGGTAGTGTTCAGGAGGCATCACTGGCTTTGAATACATATAGCTAGCATGACTGTTTTCAATTCAAACGGTTACTCTTTCTGGGTAGTGTTCAGGAGGCATCACTGGCTTTGAATACATATAGCTAGCATGACTGTTTTCAATTCAAACGGTTACTCTTTCTGGGTAGTGTTCAGGAGGCATCACTGGCTTTGAATACATATAGCTAGCATGACTGTTTTCAATTCAAACGGTTACTCTTTCTGGGTAGTGTTCAGGAGGCATCACTGGCTTTGAATACATAGAGCTAGCATGACTGTTTTCAATTCAAACGGTTACTCTTTCTGGGTAGTGTTCAGGAGGCATCACTGGCTTTGAATACATATAGCTAGCTTGACTGTTTTCAATTCAAACGGTTACTCTTTCTGGGTAGTGTTCAGGAGGCATCACTGGCTTTGAATACATAAAGCTAGCTTGACTGTTTTCAATTCAAAGGTTACTCTTTCTGTGTAGTGTTCAGGAGGCATCACTGGCTTTGAATATATATAGCTAGCTTGACTGTTTTCAATTCAAACGGTTACTCTTTCTGGGTAGTGTTCAGGAGGCATCACTGGCTTTGAATACATATAGCTAAATTGACTGTTTTCAATTCAAACGGTTACTCTTTCTGGGTAGTGTTCAGGAGGCATCACTGGCTTTGAATACATATAGCTAGCTTGACTGTTTTCAATTCAAACGGTTACTCTTTCTGGGTAGTGTTCAGGAGGCATCACTGGCTTTGAATACATATAGCTAGCTTGACTGTTTTCAATTCAAACGGTTACTCTTTCTGGGTAGTGTTCAGGAGGCACCACTGGCTTTGAATACATATAGCTAGCATGACTGTTTTCAATTCAAACGGTTACTCTTTCTGGGTAGTGTTCAGGAGGCACCACTGGCTTTGAATACATATAGCTAGCATGACTGTTTTCAATTCAAACGGTTACTCTTTCTGGGTAGTGTTCAGGAGGCATCACTGGCTTTGAATACATATAGCTAGCATGACTGTTTTCAATTCAAACGGTTACTCTATCTGGGTAGTGTTCAGGAGGCATCACTGGCTTTGAATACATATAGCTAGCTTGACTGTTTTCAATTCAAACGGTTACTCTTTCTGGGTAGTGTTCAGGAGGCATCACTGGCTTTGAATACATATAGCTAGCTTGACTGTTTTCAATTCAAACGGTTACTCTTTCTGGGTAGTGTTCAGGAGGCATCACTGGCTTTGAATACATATAGCTAGCTTGACTGTTTTCAATTCAAACGGTTACTCTTTCTGGGTAGTGTTCAGGAGGCATCACTGGCTTTGAATACATATAGCTAGCTTGACTGTTTTCAATTCAAACGGTTACTCTTTCTGGGTAGTGTTCAGGAGGCACCACTGGCTTTGAATACATATAGCTAGCATGACTGTTTTCAATTCAAACGGTTACTCTTTCTGGGTAGTGTTCAGGAGGCATCACTGGCTTTGAATACATATAGCTAGCATGACTGTTTTCAATTCAAACGGTTACTCTTTCTGGGTACTGTTCAGGAGGCATCACTGGCTTTGAATACATATAGCTAGCATGACTGTTTTCAATTCAAACGGTTACTCTTTCTGGGTAGTGTTCAGGAGGCATCACTGGCTTTGAATACATATAGCTAGCTTGACAGTTTTCAATTCAAACGGTTACTCTTTCTGGGTAGTGTTCAGGAGGCATCACTGGCTTTGAATACATATAGCTAGCTTGACTGTTTTCAATTCAAACGGTTACTCTTTCTGGGTAGTGTTCAGGAGGCACCACTGGCTTTGAATACATATAGCTAGCATGACTGTTTTCAATTCAAACGGTTACTCTTTCTGGGTAGTGTTCAGGAGGCATCACTGGCTTTGAATACATATAGCTAGCATGACTGTTTTCAATTCAAACGGTTACTCTTTCTGGGTACTGTTCAGGAGGCATCACTGGCTTTGAATACATATAGCTAGCATGACTGTTTTCAATTCAAACGGTTACTCTTTCTGGGTAGTGTTCAGGAGGCATCACTGGCTTTGAATACATATAGCTAGCTTGACAGTTTTCAATTCAAACGGTTACTCTTTCTGGGTAGTGTTCAGGAGGCATCACTGGCTTTGAATACATATAGCTAGCTTGACTGTTTTCAATTCAAACGGTTACTCTTTCTGGGTAGTGTTCAGGAGGCATCACTGGCTTTGAATACATATAGCTAGCTTGACTGTTTTCAATTCAAACGGTTACTCTTTCTGGGTAGTGTTCAGGAGGCACCACTGGCTTTGCATACATATAGCTAGCTTGACTGTTTTCAATTCAAACGGTTACTCTTTCTGGGTAGTGTTCAGGAGGCATCACTGGCTTTGAATACATATAGCTAGCTTGACTGTTTTCAATTCAAACGGTTACTCTTTCTGGGTAGTGTTCAGGAGGCACCACTGGAAGAGAAAACGCTGAAACAGGGAGGTAAAAACCCATTTGAACTTGTCCAATAAATACTTGTTTTCCAAATGAACAAAGACCCCGAGGTCCTCCGTCATACCTGTCGGTGGGGACAGCGGTCCAGGCCAGGCTGTGGGAAGTGCCAGCGGTGATCTGCTGGATTGACACTCCTTCTAGACCAATCACTTTCTTCGGCTTGGTGACGGGTGTAGAGGTGTGTCCCTGGCCACACTGCCCCATGGCATTGTTCCCCCAAGCATACACCTCATTTTCTGACAGGAGGAAGGGAAAAGAAGAATGTGCATGTGTCCAATTTTTCAATGTCTTCAAGTCACGTTTATGTTATTACAAGTAGCCGAAAAAGTCATGCGTTTTGCTAAACACTTTAATGTCAGGAGGCTTTAAAATGTGATATAATTCAGCAATAAGGCACGAGGGGGTGTGGTATATGGTCAATATACCACGGCTAAGGGCTGTTCTTAATCACGACGCAACGCGGAGTGCCTGGATAAAGCCATTAGCCGTGGTATATTAGGCATATACCACAAACCACCAAGGTGCCTTATTGCTATTATAAACTGGTTACCAACGTAATTTGTCATACCCGTGGTATACGGTCTGATATATCACGGCTGTCAGACCAATCAGCATTCAGAGCTCGACCCATCCAGTTAATCATAAAGTTTATAATGTGTTATTGTCGGTATTTACTGTATCCGTATGACGAGGAGGACGGATGGTAGGCTAAACGGTTTCATTGTAGACTCATGAAGAACTTTCACAAACATGGCCACCTGTTAGTCTCTCACCATGAGACAGAGCCAGACAGTGGCTGTCCCCACAGGAAATATCAATAATCTTGGTCACACTGAGCTCTTCGATGAACCTGGGTCTCAGAGATGTGGTTTCAGAGGAACCACAGCCCAAACATGAACCACAGCCCCACGCAAATACCTGAGAGGGAACAATGAGATCAGGGTTCAGGAACAGTAGACAAAATGACAGAGGGAACAATGAGATCAGGGTTCAGGAACAGTAGACAAAATGACTGAGAGGGAACAATGAGGTCAGGGTTCAGGAACAGTAGACAAAATGACTGAGAGGGAACAATGAGATCAGGGTTCAGGAACAGTAGACAAAATGACTGAGAGGGAACAATGAGGTCAGGGTTCAGGAACAATAGACAAAATGACAGAGGGAACAATGAGATCACGGTTCAGGAACAGTAGACAAAATGACTATGAGGCCTTTAGCTGTGATTTTGCATGAGAAAATAAGACCGAATGTGTTCATGTAAAAATGTATGTTAATATTTTACCTAACACAGTGTTTATTTAGCTGGTTTAAAGCTGACATACTGTAGCAGGATGAGCAGATATCACATGAACTAGGGGGGCGTTGAGTGAGCAGTACTGTACCTGTCCAGCAGAGGTCAGAGCCAGAGATGACTGGCTCCCGGCACACACCTTCCTGATGATGAACCCATGCAGTGCTTCGATCACCTTGGGCCGGTACACACGGTTAGTGTCTCCGTGACCCAGTTTACCTGCCACACAAATACAGCAAAATCAGCTACCCTGAACAGGGTGGTAGCCTGGTCCCAGATCAGTTTGTGGTTGTTGCCAACTCCGTTGCAGATTGTTGCTTGGCACGACAATTTCAGACTGGCGCCCAGACTAACCATGACCATAGCTACTGTAAAACAGACGGTGTGAAATGGAGGAAGGGAGAATGCGTGATAAGAGTATTTTAATAATGTGTCCTGTTAGTGTCTGGTATTTAGAGGAGAGATTAAGTGAAATGTCATATACTGTATAAGTGATTGGACCAGCCCAGGGACATTATCAGCTCTGTCTCAACTGTTCATCTCCCCCTCCAAAGGACATTATCGTCTCCGACAACGATGAGACAGCCTATAGGGAGGAGGTCAGAGACCTGGCAGTGTGGTGACAGGACAACAACCTCTCCCTCAACATGATCAAGATAAAGGAGAAAGAGGACCGAGCACGCCCCCATTCTCATTGACGGGGCTGTAGTGGAGCAGGTTGAGAGCTTCAAGTTCCTTGGTGTCCACATCAACAACAAACTAACATGGTCCAAGCACACCAAGTCAGTCATGAAGAGGGCACGACAAAACCTATTCCCCCTCAGGAGACTGAAAATATTTGGCATGGGTCCTCGAGTGCATCCTGACTGATTGCATCACTGCCTGGTATGGCAACTGCTCGGCCTCCAACCGTAAAGCACTACAGAGAGTAGTGTGTACGGCCCAGTACATCACTGGGGCCAAGCTTCCTGCCATCCAGGACCTCTATACCAGGCGGTGTCAGAGGAAGGCCCTGTCTAGGTCCATGAGGCTTCTAAACAGCTTCAACCCCCTAGCCAGGAGACTCCTGAACTCCTGACATCTATGCATAGTCACTTTAATTAACTCTACCTACATGTACATACTACCTCAACTAACCGGTGCCCCTGCACATTGACTCTGTACCGGCACCCCACTGTATATCTTGTTATTTTTTAATAATTTGTTAATTACTTGTTACTTTTATCTCTTATTCTTATCCGTATTTTTATAAACTGCACTGTTGGTTAAGGGCTTGTAAGTCAGCATTTCACAGGTCTACTACACCGGTTGTATTCGGCGCATGTGACTAATCAAATTTGATTTGAATCAAACCGTCATCATCTCTGTATCATACTGTCATCTCCGTCGCCAAAGAACATTATCATCTCTGTATCATACTGTCATCTCCCTCGCCAAAGAACATTATCATCTCTGTATCATACTGTCATCTCCCTCGCCAAAGAACATTATCATCTCTGTATCATACTGTCATCTCCCTCGCCAAAGAACATTATCATCTCTATATCATACTGTCATCTCCCTCGCCAAAGAACATTATCATCTCTGTATCATACTGTCATCTCCCTCGCCAAAGAACATTATCATCTCTGTATCATACTGTCATCTCCCTTGCCAAGATCATTATCATCTATGTATCATACTGTCATCTCCCTCGCCAAAGAACATTATCATCTCTGTATCAAACTGTTATCTCCCCCTCAGAGAACCATTGTCATCTCCGTATCATACCGTTATCTCCCCCTCAGAAGGATATTACCATCGCTGTATCAAACCGTTATCTCCCCCTCAGAGAACCATTGTCAGCTCCGTATCATACCATTATTTTCCCCTCAGAAGGACATTACCCCCCCTCCCCCCGAATTACATCATCATCTCTGTATCATACCGTTATCTCCCCCTCCGAAAGACCACACCATGCGTCCGTCCTGAGCCACAGCCATGGTGTGAGAGCTACCGCAGGCCGCCTGACCCACTCCACTGATATCCTTCACCAGCGTAGGCACGTTACGACTATGGCTGTCACTGTGGCCTGGAGAGACAGAGAAACATTGTCATGACTGTGGCTGTCACTGTGGCCTAGAGAGACAGAGGGAAAGACTGTCATGACTGTGGCCTGGAGAGACAGAGGGAAAGACTGCCATGACTGTGGCCTGGAGAGACAGAGGGAAAGATGGTCATCGTCCATCGTCACTTTTACTTGTCTGATAATAAGCAGTTTTCAAATACATCTAGAAATCACTGAAAGTTGCTCTGTCTGATGATGATATATGAATTGGCTTGCAGTGTCAATTCCATACAACGTTTGAAATGAAGGTTTGAAATGAAAAATGACAGGAACTCTACCCAGTCTGCCGAAGTCACCTTCTCCCCAGGTGTACAGCTCTCCATCGTTGGTTACAGCAGCACTATGTCTGTAGCCAGCAGAGACACACACCACAACCTGAAAGTAGAAAACATTGACGAATCATATGAAAAGTGGGCAGTAGTTTTATTTTTATTTTATTTAATCTTTATTTAACCAGGTAGGCTAGTTGAGAACAAGTTCTCATTTACAACTGTGACCTGGCCAAGATAAAACAAAGCAGTGTGACACAGACAACAACACAGAGTTACACATGGAATAAACAATAAACAAGCCAATAACACAAACAAGTCAATGACACAGTAGAGAAAACAAAGTCTATTTACAATGTGTGAAAAAGGCATGAGGAGGTAGGCAATAAATAGGCCATAGGAGCGAATAATTACAATTTAGCAGATTAACACTGGAGTGATAAATGAGCAGATGATGATGTGCAAGTAGAGATACCGGTGTGCAAAAGAGCAGAAAATTAAATAAAAACTATATGGGGATGAGGTAGGTAGATTGGGTGGGCTATTTACAGATGGACTATGTACAGCTGCAGTGAATGGTTAGCTGCTCAGATAGTTGATGTTTAAAGTTGGTGAGGGAAATAAAAGTCTCCAACTTCGGCGATTTTTGCAATTCGTTCCAGTCATTGGCAGCAGAGAACTGTCAGGAAAGGCGGCCATAGTCAGTTTTACTAGGGTAAGTTTGGCGGCGTCAGTGAAGGTACGTGGTACGTCTTGTACCTCTAGACCACGCTGTGACGTCTTGTACCTCTAGACCACGCTGTGACGTCTTGTACCTCTAGACCACGCTGTGACGTCTTGTACCTCTAGACCACGCTGTGACGTCTTGTACCTCTAGACCACGCTGTGACGTCTTGTACCTCTAGACCACGCTGTGACGTCTTGTACCTCTAGACCACGCTGTGACGTCTTGTACCTCTAGACCACGCTGTGACGTCTTGTACCTCTAGACCACGCTGTGACGTCTCGTACCTCTAGACCACGCTGTGACGTCTCGTACCTCTAGACCACGCTGTGACGTCTCGTACCTCTA
Organism: Oncorhynchus clarkii lewisi; assembly: GCF_045791955.1. Taxonomy (NCBI): domain Eukaryota; kingdom Metazoa; phylum Chordata; class Actinopteri; order Salmoniformes; family Salmonidae; genus Oncorhynchus; species Oncorhynchus clarkii. The sequence goes on along the minus strand of NC_092158.1, from coordinate 10,032,234 downwards.
GACCACGCTGTGACGTCTTGTACCTCTAGACCACGCTGTGACGTCTCGTACCTCTAGACCACGCTGTGACGTCTCGTACCTCTAGACCACGCTGTGACGTCTCGTACCTCTAGACCACGCTGTGACGTCTCGTACCTCTAGACCACGCTGTGACGTCTCGTACCTCTAGACCACGCTGTGACGTCTCGTACCTCTAGACCACGCTGTGACGTCTCGTACCTCTAGACCACGCTGTGACGTCTTGTACCTCTAGACTACATCCACCCTAAAACACAATGAGCACGGGTTAGTCTCCATTGCATGCTTACTTTGCCCAGCAGAGGTCCTTGTATTATCTTGGGGTATTTCTGAGTGGCACTGTTTCCATGTCCCAACTTCCCATAGTCTCCGTCGCCCCAACTGAAGACCTCTCCCTCCCCCGTGACAGCCAGGGTGTGGCCATCAGAGCCCTTGGACGAGGAAACCTAAAGCACAAAACAGGACAGCACGACAAACAGTTCAAATCAGCAGGTGGCCTATCGCCTCTGACCACAGACCATCCACAGTCACGTTCTGTACATTTACCAACTATTCTACATGTTGAATCTCCGGAGTTCGTCGACACCCAACAGGTGATCTACTGCACAGGTGAGTCTTTTACCTTACACATGTTCCTCGGGGGCTCCAGGGCCAGCTTCTTGGGCATGGACTGGTTGTTGGAGTCCCCCAGACCCAGCCGGCCATAGCTGCCCTTCCCACAAGCCTTCACTGAGCCGTCCGCGGACACAGAGAACGTGCAGTACTGTCCCGCTTCAATCTAGAACGGAGGAAAGAGGAAGTGGAAAGAGAAAACATGTCATTCAACAGAACTAATCATCTCAAACTGGACATGACATTTATGACATTATTTCTGATTCAGTCAAATGCATTTAGCTGCAAGTAATCAACTTATTGTCCTGTTTCCGTGAGCTGATCAAAGAGACAGATAAAGCTGTGTTTTTAATATACGCTTTGGTAAGTGTATACTATAACTCGGAGATGACAGAACAGATTGCGGTCCATTATGTCAGACAGATGCCCGATTCACATTAGAGAGCCCACCTGAACCGTACTGTGCAGTGCTGGCTCAAATATTTGCTTTTTCACATTGTCCTTTCCAGCAAAGTTCCAGTAACTATGGTGGATTCATAGCCAGGCTAGCCCAGTACAGCTCGGCTTGATGTTATTTGGCCCTACAGTGTGAAAGAGGCTCGACAGGGTTGTAGAGTACCATTTGAGCGTCGCTGAAGCCCTGTGCCAGTTTGGGCTGTAGGATCTTCTCCAAGGTGCCCTCAGCCAGCTGGTGAGAGCTGTTGCTGCCCCACACATACACCATGACAGCATCGTTCTCCACTCCACCAGGGGTGGCCGAGCCCGCGCTGCACGAACACAAGCAGTTGGACGCCAGGTTACAGATCTGATGGGGAAAGGAAGGACATTTACATACAGTGCTGCAGTGTCTTTAATCTGTCAATCGTAAACTGGAAGTCACAGATAAACCGTCTGTCTTGCTTGATGTAAAATATTTAGTAAGTGTTACTGTATGTTTGTCTTTCGATCCGTATCCTACAGTATAACTGACAGAAATAATAAGCCCTCAGGGGTTGAATGAAGGTCACTGAACCATACAATACTGCCATAGCTTTACACTGTCAGTCATCATTCAGATCCAGAACTAGAAAACACAGATATTCCTAATTGCTTTAGTCCAACCAACCTCTTCAAACAGGCAGAGAGCAACGTGGGAGAGACTGCAGAGTCCATCTGCATCCTTCTTCAGGGCCTGAGAATTGAGAGAGTCTCCACGGAAACCCTAAGGGAATAAGAACAGAACATTAGAGGGTACTGTTCCAGGACACTAACAGAACATTAGAGGGTACTGTTCCAGGACACTGACAGAACATTAGAGGGTACTGTTCCAGGACACTGACAGAACATTAGAAGGTACTGTTCCAGGACACTGACAGAACATTAGAGGGTACTGTTCCAGGACACTGACAGATCATTAGAGGGTACTGTTCCAGGACACTGACAGAACATTAGAGGGTACTGTTCTAGGACACTGACAGAACATTAGAGGGTACTGTTCCAGGACAATTGAGCCCATTTGGCTCGAAGGACAATGACAAAGAGGTACAGGTACTGTTTTACTACAAAGAGAAGCCTTAACAGTTCACAACTGACATCCTTCAGTTACCACTTCTCATAGCCTTCCGCCAATTATAGAAAACACACTAAAACAATACCACAGAAATAATATCTCAATACCAGTCTGTTGGGAAGACCATAAAACAATACCACAGAAATAATATCTCAATACCAGTCTGTTGGGAAGACCATAAAACAATAACCACAGAAATAATATCTCAATTCCAGTCTGTTGGGAAGACCATAAAACAATAACCACAGAAATAATATCTCAATACCAGTCTGTTGAGAACACCATAAAACAATAACCACAGAAATAATATCTCAATACCAGTCTGTTGGGAAGACCATAAAACAATACCACAGAAATAATATCTCAATACCAGTCTGTTGAGAACACCATAAAACAATAACCACAGAAATAATATCTCAATACCAGTCTGTTGAGAACACCATAAAACAATAACCACAGAAATAATATCTCAATTCCAGTCTGTTGGGACATTACCACCCTGTCATATACATCTACATTTCGAGATCCACGTGAAAAGTTGCTGGTGGAGTTCTTTATCACCCAGAAGATAAAAGCTTTCTGTGGAACATTTCCTACTGATTAAGTGACTAGTAAATCAAGTGGACACACAGCCAGACGAGGCAGCACCACCACACTGAGGAATGGCCCAGGCTTTTAGCTCCAGGCATCAGGCCAGGATACACAGTCAAATGAAAAAAAGTAAATATGATTTACAACGAGGGGACATGTTATGCCGCCACTCGCTGCATTAGTACCCTCTCCACAATAGACACACTGAGTGTACAAAACATTAAGAACACCTGCTCTTTCCATGACAGAGACAGACCAGGTGAATCCAGGTGAAAGCTGTGATTCCTTATGGATGTCACTTGTTAAATCCTTATTTTTAAATGGATTAAGTCGTTTTTTTTCCTAAACAATCTACACATAATTCCCCATAATGGCATATGGGGTAGTTTTTGCAAATGTATTACAAATACAAAACAAATATTAAATTTACATAAGTATTCAGACCCTTTACTCAGTACTTTGTTGAAGCACATTTGGCAGTGACTATAGCCTCGAGTCTTCTTGGGTGTGACGCTACAAGCTTGGCACGCCTGTATTTTGTGAGATTCTCCCATTCTTCTCTGCAGATCCTCTCAAGCTGTGTCAGATTGGATGGGGAGAGTTGCTGCAAAGCTATTTTCAGGTTTCACCAGAGATGTTCGATCGGGATCAAATCTGGGCTCATGCTGGGCCACTCAAGGACATTCAGAGACTTGGCCCGAAGCCACTCCTGCGTTTTCTTGGCTGTGTGCTTAGGGTCGTTGTCCTATTGGAAGGTGAACCGTCGCCCCAGTCTGAGGTCCTGAGCGCTCTGGAGCAAGTTTTCATCAAGGATCTCTCTATACTTTGCTCTGTTCATCTTTCCCTCGACCCTGACTAGTCTCCCAGTCTCTGCGGCTGAAAAACATCCCCACAGCATGATGCAGCCAGAGAATCTTGTTTCTCATTGTCAGAGTCCTTTAGGTGCCTTTTGGCAAACTCCAAGCGGGCTGTCATGTCTTTTACTGAGGAACGGCTTCCGTCTGGCCACTCTACCATAAAGGCCTGATTGGTGGAGTGCTGCAGAGATGGCAGTCCTTCTGGAAGGTTCTCCCATCTTTAAAAAGGACCTCTAGAGCTCTGTCATAGTGACCATCAGGTTCTTGGTCACCTTCCTGACCAAGGCCTTCTCTCCCGATTGCTCAGTTTGGCCGGGCAGCCAGCTCTTAAATTCGTGTTATTGGGGACATTCAAGGCTGCAGGAATGTGTTGGTACTAGAGGTCGACCGATTAATCGGAATGGCTGATTAATTAGGTCTGACAATCGGAAATCGGTATTTTTGGGCGCCGATTTTTTTTATACCTTTATTTAACTAGGCAAGTCAGTTCATTTAGAACACATTCTTATTTTCAATGACGGTCTAGGAACGGTTGGTTAACTGCCTCGTTCAGGGGCAGAATGACAGATTTTCACCTTGTCAGCTCGGGGGATCCAATCTTGTAACTTTACAGTTAACTAGTCCAACGCAATAACGACCTGCCTCTCTCTCGTTGCACTCCACAAGGAGACTACCTGTTACGCGAATGCAGTAAGTAAAGGTAAGTTGCTAGCTAGCATTAAACTTATCTTATAAAAAACAATCAATCATAATCACTAGTTAACTACACATGGTTGATGATATTACTAAATTGTATCTAGCGTCTCCTGTCTTGCATATAATCTGACTGAGCATACAAGCATACAAGTATCTAAGTATCTGACTGAGTGGTGGTAGGCAGAAGCAGGCGCGTAAACATTCATTCAAACAGCACTTTCGTACGTTTTGCCAGCAGCTCTTCGTTGTGCGTTAAGCATTGCGCTGTTTATGACTTCAAGCCGATCAACTGCCGAGATGAGGCTGGTGTAAACGAAGTGAAATGGCTAGCTAGTTAGCGCGCGCTAATAGCGTTTCAAACGTCACTCGCTCTGAGCCTTCTAGTAGTTGTTCCCCTTGCTTTGCATGGGTAACGCTGCTTCGATGGTGGCTGTTGTCGTTGTGTTGCTGGTTCGAGCCCAGGGAGGAGCGAGGAGGGACGGAAGCTATACTGTTACACTGGCAATACTAAAGTGCCTATAAGAACATCCAATAGTCAAAGGTTAATGAAATACAAATGGTATAGAGGGAAATAGTCGTATAATTCCTATAATAACTACAACCTAAAACTTCTTACCTGGGAATATTGAAGACTCATGTTAAAAGGAACCACCAGCTTTCATATGTTCTCATGTTCTGAGCAAGGAACTGAAACGTTAGCTTTCTTACATAGCACATATTGCACTTTGTTTTTGCATTATTTAAACCAAATTGAATGCTTCATTATTTACTTGAGGCTAAATTGATTTTATTGATGTATTACATTAAGTTAAAATAAGTGTTCATTCAGTATTGTTGTAATTGTCATTATTACAAATAAAAACGTTTTTTTTTTTTTATTTTAATTTTTTTTATAAATCGGCCGATTAAATCGGCATCGACTTTTTTGGTCCTCCAATAATCGGTATCGGTATTGAAAAATCATAATCGGTCGACCTCTAGTTGGTACCCTTGCCCAGATCTGTGCCTTGACACAATCCTCCTGTCAGAGCTCTACGGACAATTCATTCGCCCTGGTTTTTGCTCTGACATGCACTGTCAACTGTGGGACTACATACAGACCTGTACCTTTCCAAATCATATCCAATCTATTGAATTTACCACAGGTGGACTCCAACCAAGTTGTAGAAACAACTTCAGGATGATCAACGTAAACAGGATCCACCTGAGCAAAATATTTAGTCTTATAGCAAAAGGTCTGAATAGTTATCGTTTACAAACATTTCTAAAAACCTGTCTAAGCTTTATTATTGGCTATTGTGTGTAGATAGATGAGGATTTTTTTTTTTTAATTTAATACATTTTAGAATACTTTCCGAATGCACTGTATATAAATAATTTACTGATCTCTCTTATAATCGCTCAGGTATAGGACAGACATTTAAAAAATAACGTCATTTTGATTGGATTTTGACTATGTTTTTCTATCTACGAATCTGTTATTCATTGCGTTTCTATTGGCTAATAGCAGTAAGCCAAAATTCAATGTTTGATCAAATTATTATAATATATTTATTTTATTTCATTTTTTTTTCTATCCAGTACCAGTCAAAAGTTTGAACATACCTACTCATGGGTTTTCTTTATTTTTTACTATTCTCTACATTGTAGAATCAATTATATACATTTTTGTTAGATTTGTTCAACACTTTTTTGGTTACTACATGATTCCATATGTATCTGTATGTATGTATTATATACTTATTATTATTATTATTATTATTATTATTAATAATAATAATTCATACTTATGTCATGCAATAAAATGCAAATTAATTACTTAAAAATCATACAATGTGATTTTCTGGAATTTTGTTTTAGATTCCGTCTCTCACAGTTGAAGTGTACCTATGATAAAAAAATTACAGACCTCTACGTGCTTTGTAAGTTGGAAAACCTGCAAAATCGGCAGTGTATCAAATACTTGTTCTCCCCACTGTACCTAAAGGGGCCCTAAAAATACTAAATTAAATCGCTAAATGATCCTTGGGTATGACCATCATAAAATAATTCCATATGTTAGCTTAGTAGAACCCCCCCACCCCCCAGCATTAGACTTTAGGGGTACCAAATGGCCCCCTATTCCCTATATAGTACAATACTTTTGACCAGAGACCCACTCACTATATAGAACACTACTTTTGACCTGAACCCTATTCCCTATATAGTACACGTCTTTTTACCTGAGCCGCTATACCATTTGGGATGCCCCCATAATCTATATAAATAGCAGAACACGATCACTGCTATTATTGATGAAACCCTGAATAGAAAGGAGAAGGTCAAGGTGAGGGAACATACGTACCGAGTATTGCCTCATTTGAAGAAGTGTTTGATAGATGAGGTCATAGCCTACTCCTCCCTCTGACTGTAACTGTTGTGACCCCGTGGAGGTGGAGGAAGTTATAGAGGAAGAGGAGGCGGCCAGAGCCACCTCCACCCACTCCAGCAGGAATCTCAGGGAGCCCCTCTGTACAGCCAGGCCCAGCAGCAGCTCCAGAGCCAGCCTGCGTCCCGCCCGATCTGCCCCTCCACTCCCAGAGCTCACAGAAGTCTTCTTCAGGAAGTCTGCCACCTGAGCCAGGCAGTCCAGCCCCACCGCTGGGATCTTGTTCTCGTTGGCCAGAGAGAGAGGGGGCAGGGAGGCCAGGACTGAGGAAGCGGTAGCCAACACATCGTTACACAGCGCCACTCCGGGGTCCTCACGGGCGTACCGCCAGTTCTGCTGCAGCAGGGCGAAGAGGAGACTCAGTCCTGTCCGTACGCCCATCTCGATCAGAACGTCCGTCCCTGATTTAACTCTGGACCCTCCTCCAGGCAGCCAGGGCTCTGAGGCAGGCTCCATGGCCCCGCTGTCCTGGCTAGTCATGGTCTGAGGGGGAGCAGGAGCCCGGAAGCGGTCGTGGTACTTGCTGTGGAGGGCGTAGTATATCCGCTGGAGGACCACGAGGCGGTGGTGCAGGCCCAGGGCATAGGGGGTCCGGGCCAGCACACGGTGGGCCAGGCAGCGCTGGCTGTGGAGTAACGACGACAGGTACTCCTCCCGCTCCTCAGCAGCACTGGACTCATACTGGAAGTCTGGCAGGCGCGGGCCAATCAAGTCCTGAAATTAAAAACAAACCCTTCAATTGCAACTTATATTCAAGCATTTTGAATATACACCGAGTACACCAAACATTGGGAACACCTTCCTAATACTGAGCCTGGTCCCAGATCAGTCTGTGCTCTTGCCTGCTCCATTGCTGTTATTGTCATGACAATGAGTGACAGAGGGTTTGGCATGAGAACACAAACGGTACTGGAACTCAGGCTATATAATATATGCAAGAGGGTACGAGTTGAGCACGTTCTGTTTCTTTTACCATTACAGGCTGGGCCACCCCCACCACCTCCTTATTGTGTAGCAGTTTGGCGTAGAGTCCTGCAGCCCCCTGGCGCGTGGCCGTCTGGCTGTCCTCCGCCGCCCAGGAGCTGTTCAGATGCTCCTGCCACTTCAGCATCACGTAGGTCTGGCAAGGCACCATTTCTCCTGATCATTATCTACACTGTGGAGTTATTACAGCTGTCAGGAACAGATGAAGGGGAGAAAGAGAAAGCACCTTGGTTAATAAGTTTAGACTACGAGCTATAGATACCAAAATCAAGGCAGCATTTCTCCTGATCATTATCTACACTGGAGTTATTGCAGCTGTCAGGGACGGGACCGAAGGAGAGAGAGAAAACACCTTGGTTCATACAGTATAATTAGGTTATAAAGGGAAAATTATTAAACACCACCGCTATAAAAGCTATGGCCTATCACTGTATTTGGCTGTATGCCCCGACGAAAGTTGTGTTGAACGAAAGCTTAGCACATTAAAACCTCTACAGGATCAGTGTGCCCCCCGCGGGAAGGTTGAGCTAACGTAGGCTAATGCGATTAGCATGAGGTTGTAAGTAACAAGAACATTTCCCAGGACATAGACATATCTGATATTGGCAGAAAGATTAACAAGAATTTAAGCTAACTGCACTGTCCAATTTACAGTAGATATTACAGTGAAAGATTTCCATGCTATTGTTTGAGGAGAGGGCACATGAACTTGAAAATGTATTATTAAATCATTTAGGCACATTCGGGCAGTCTTGATACAACATTTTTAACAGAAATGCAATAGTTCATTGGACAAGTCTAAAACATTACACATACACTGCTGCCATCTAGTGGACAAAATCTAAATTGCACCTGGGCTGGAATAATGCACTATGGCCTTTCACTTGCATTTCAAAGATGGTATAAAAGAAATACAACAAAAAAACATTTTTTTTCTTTGTATTATCTTTTACCAGATCTATTGTGTTATATTCTCCTACATTCATTTCACATTTCCACAAACTTCAAAGTGTTTCCTTTCAAATGGTACCAATAATATGCATATCCTTGCTTCAGGTCCTGAGCTACAGGCAGTTAGATTTGAGTATGTCATTTTAGGCGAAAATAGGAGGGAGGAAGGGGCGGATCCTTAATTAAAACACTGAAACTTGAATCTGATTTAAAGTGGTCCGAAAGTCTTCTTAGGACATGAGATGACATGAAAATAGCTTAACTGAAATGTCCTTGGAGTCAAGGCCTTTCAGTAAAGGAATCCCTCGTCTTGATCTGATCGATATGGGTCTGTGACTTGTAAATGATTCATTTACATTACAGTTGGTGGCAGCAGTCACTGGTCAGCAGCTGGAAAGTACCAGTAGTACGGAAATATGATTCTCCATTTTAAATCCGTTTCAGTGTCACGCCACAGCACGGCAAGGCTTCGTCTAGCAGCAGGGCAGTAGGCACATGACCATGAATGTATGACACACTATCCCATTGAACCCAGTCCCTTCTTAACCCTCTATGTCTAGCCAACTAACCTTCCAGACGTCTTGTTCTACAATCTACTGCTTACAAACACTGCTTAGCACAACGCCCCTCTCTGATCACAAGCCTTGAACTCCATTACGCTACACAACAAAACACCACAGCAGGCCTATTGATAATATTGATAATAGGCCTAAGACGTGATCATGTGATCAAACAAAGCATGTCAAATGATGTTATTATTGCTGATAAAGGTAAGAGCAGGCTAATAAGAGTTTAATTGCGTTTTTGTTAGTCTTGGAGTATACTTGTTTTCCAAGTGCTGCCAACGCCTAGGGTAATATTGCCACCATCCCCTTGAACTGGTCAATAACTTGAGAGACTCTTAATTTCCCATTAGACAGATAAAAGTCAAACCTTTCAATGGTTACCTCAGTCTCTACAATGCCCAGAGGCCAACACAGTAGCTTGGATGAGACAGTCCAAGCACAGTAGTCTCTCTCTGGTCTAGCGGAGGGTATGGGGCATCCATACTTTCATACTGGAGTCAAATACAACCACCGACCGTTTCCTTGTTTTCCCTCGCTCTAAAATGACAACTCAGTGCATGTGTCAACTTAATGTCAGATTACATTGATTACACTATGTCTAGGAGCCATTTTAGAGCAACAGAAACTAGGAAACAGTCAGTGGTTGTATTTGACTCAAGTTTATTTTTTTAACTATGGATTTCAGCAAACAAATACGAGCCCAGCTTTAAACAGGATAAACATAGGTACACAGTAAGGGTTTAAGATTTGACTTTTCAAGTATCGACTGACAGTGACTCGATATAGTCGGAGCTTCAGTCCACCCACACTCGTTGCCGCTGAACTTGGCCTTGTACTTGTACGCGGAGTGTTGAGATTCCTCAGCAACATCACAACAGACAATTGAACTCGATGCACAGCACAGTACATTAAGACTTTCATCAGCCTTCATTGAACTTGAACTATTACTGTAATACATTACCATGATGCAGCATTAGTGAAGTGAGAGCTAGCTATGGGCCGACTAATGTCTGAGAGTGAGCCTCTTCTCTCTTTTGCAGCTCAACAGTCAGGCATGAGGCAGGCAGCTTGCCTAGAGCACAGCCCTAGGACTGAGCCTGTATGGTTTCCAGTGGACAAAAATAACAGGAAGCGTCTTTTAAGAGAGGCAACAACGATACAGTAAAGTTCTTGACATAGCTAGGTCGGGCCTAACCTAGCCCTCCCTGGCTGACTCTGCGACATCCCTGAACCAGCACCTGACCAACCATCTGGATCAACAGACGGCCCTATATTGGGCATGGGGGGGGTATCATTATTAAAATGAATGTCAATTGGAGAGGCCTCACACTTTGTCTAGTATCAGGTTGACCTACAGCTCCAGACTGGTCAGGCGGTCTCTGATTATTTACTATATGCAAGAGCAAAATGTTCAGGTTAGGTTACATGTTACTAATAATAAAAGGCAAATAGTAAGGTGACCGGTGGCAATAAAACTTAGGTCGTCATACACAGAGTACTGAAATAACAGACCGTAGGGACGGTTTCCCAGACACTAATTAGGCCTAGTCCTAAAAAGTATGTTCAATACAAAATTGTCAATTGGAGCAAAGTATTTTGTTTTGTTGTTGTCTAGAACCAGGCCTAATTTTCTAGAACCAGGCATAATTGTCTAGAACCAGGCATAATTGGTGTTCATGAAACTAGCTAATGGAGTTAGTTTTATTTATATATTATATTTAACCTTTATTTAACCAGGAAGTCTCCCAGAGTCTCTTTTTCAAGGGAGACCTGGCCAAGAAGGCAGCAACAATCAGTACATTACAGAACTAAAACATACAATACAACACATGATCCAGCCTAAAAAAAAACTCCTCTGTAACAGTCTCACAACAATATTTTTAATTCATTCAGTGGCACTAACAGATCTAGATGAAGCATGGATTGTAGACTATTCCATGCCTCTGTGGTGCACAAGAAGAGAAGGCAGTCTTGTCTAATACTGTGAATGCCCTGGGAACTTTAAGAAGCAACCACCTAGCAGACCGGGTATGGTAACTGCTGGTGGTGAAGGAGACCGGACTACAGAGGTAAAGAGGGAGTTTACCTGCTGGTGGTGAAGGAGACCAGACTACAGAGGTAAAGAGGGAGTTTACCTGCTGGTGGTGAAGGAGACCAGACTACAGAGGTAAAGAGGGAGTTTACCTGCTGGTGGTGAAGGAGACCAGACTACAGAGGTAAAGAGGGAGTTTACCTGCTGGTGGTGAAGGAGACCAGACTACAGAGGTAAAGAGGGAGTTTACCTGCTGGTGGTGAAGGAGACCAGACTACAGAGATGAAGAAGGAGTTGACCCAAAAGAGCTTTGTAGATGAACACATACAAATGTATCTTTCTGCGCATATAAATTGAGGTCCAACCTACCATTTGGTACAAGGTGCAATGGTGGGTGAGTGACTTGGCATTTGTAATAAAGCGCATAATAAACAGAGTCCAGTCTCTGTAAGATGGAGGAGGTTGCATGCATATACAACAAGTCACCATAATTAATTACAGAGAGAACAGTGGCCTGAACAAGCTTATTTCTAGCCATAAGCTGGAAGCAAGCCTTTCATACGAGAATTGCCTCATACAGCAGTAAATAATGTCTATCACTCAATCCCTATGTCAGATTTCAACATACCCTAGGACTAGCTAACAGTTACTAAGCTGAGATGCAACAGTAAACTACAGTACGGTTAAATTCAGCTGCAAAATGGCCTAAAATCAATGCATGATGGGGTGGGACGAATGACGCGACAACAATGGCATGATTCCTCATTGTCAACAAACCAGTGGCAACTGTAACAATTGAGACAACAATTATTATTATTATTAGAGAGGTGCCTTTATTTATAAGTGTGTAATAAAAAAATATATATATATAGATATTTTTTTGCATATTCCAACTCCCTGAGACACCCGAGTGGGGTCACAGCCAGGGTCACTATTGGACAGCACCCCTGGAGCAACTAGTGTTAAGTGCCTTGCTAGAGGGCACTAAAACAGATTTTTTTTATTTTTTTTTATTTACCTTGTCAGCTCCAGTATTTGACCCAGCAAACTTTCAGTTACTGACCCAATGCTCTAACCTTGAGGCTACATGAAGCAAAGAATCTGTGACAGAGGTTTGTGGAAAGCTGATCACTTTTCTCTGAATACTCTTCTGTCATCAGAAGACCACAATATGAGAGTGCATGACTAACATTCAAACACAAAGGACTTGAAAGACAGGTTTGAATTTGACAGCTATTCCCCCAGGTATCCTGGCATTGCAGACAGGCTTTCAGTAAGCAGAAAACAATCAGTGAGTGTGAGAAAATGTCAACTGCTAATGTAGTAGACATGTAGTAGATGCCGCCATCTTGACTATTTCAAATCTTCTCTCATTGATTGAGAAAGGTGGGCGAATTTAGGAAGGATGGGTTGGACGAAAATTCTGTGTTTTATGTTTTACACTACCTACTGTGTAATGACTGTATGTTAGTGTTGACATACTGTATCACCTCTGTTTCAAAGTGTAGCTAATCTACTACAAGATGACCATGTGCTCCTGAAAACAAATTCAGCTGGGAAAAAAACTCACATAGTTTTTTTGCAAGGCATACACGGCACAGGGTGACTAAAAGTGGATTCTGGTCGCTTTTATCCTTGCAATCACATTGACTAGCTGGGTATTCTAAACAGTTAGTTACAGTAAAAGCTAGCTAACTTGCATAGGTACAATACAATACCTAAACTACTCACAGATGTGGTAGAGTGACAGCTGTCATTTTCTAAATCAGCACCAGATCTGCATTGTGTAACGTTAGCAGCTCTGTATTATGTTGCAGCAAGCTAGTAGCTAGCTACTGTCCTATCAGGTCTTAGCTTTCTATCTAGCTAGGTTGACAACTGCTCTTTAACCAAACTCAACCTAGCTATAGTTAGCCATCTTGACAAATAGGATACGGCTGTACAGACTGCACTGTGTCATTCTGACATTAGACAGCATTGCTAGCTAGCAACAAGCCAAGTTAGCTAGCTATCAACAATTGTTGTTTTTGTAACACAAAATGTTGTGTAACGGTGATTTTCTATTGGCATAGCTACACACACTGCATACACAAATGCATTCAAAATAAAACCCTACCTCTGTTGTCAGTGTTATTCACACCCGGTCTCTGCTTTCCTCGTACGCTCAGTTAGCTAACGTTAGCTACAGCTGGCAACTAACGTTACAGTGCCACTGCAGTTGACAGCTAACGGGAAAAAACAAGTTTTACAAATAATTATTTATCTAGAATTAATGAATACAAATAAGTAACAAGTTAAGACATCCAGGTTTCCATTAAGTCGGTCTCCGACACGGCACCGGCAAAATGTTTTCGGTCTCGCCAGGACGAAACAACAGTATTGTGCCTGGTTGCCATGAAAAGCAGCACCATAGGAAAAGCAGAGCCCTTCATGCCTGGGCGTCAGCGAGAACACACGGAAAAAGTAACGCGAGACCAAGATTCTTCTTCGGGTTTATTGGCAAAATACAGATACTGTATGTTTTATTTAACCTATATTTAACTAGGCAAGTCAGTTAAGAACAAATTATTATTTACAATGACAGCCTAACAACACTGGGCCAAATGCACCCCACGGGTCTCCCAATCAAAGCCAGCTGTGATACAGCCTGGAATTGAACCAGGGTCTGTAGTGCCTTAGACTGCTGCACCACTTTCTGTAGTGACACCTTTAGCACTGAGATGCAGTGCCTTAGACTGCTGAGCCACTTGGGAACCCAATATGTGGTAGTAGTAGAGTAGTGGCCTGAGGGCACACTTAATGTTTTGTGAAATCTGTTGTGACATGTATTGTAGCTAATGTTTTTAAATTGTATATAACTGCCTTAAGTTTAATTTTGCTGGATCACAGGAAGGGTAGATAATGGAGAGCCACAATAATTACAAATACAAAATATACTCAAAAAATCTCATTTGTCTTTATTTGTCACATGCGCCGAATACAACAGGTGTAGTAGACCTTACAGTGAAATGCTGAATACAACAGGCGTAGTAGACCTTACAGTGAAATGTTGAATACAACAGGTGTAGTAGACCTTACAGTGAAATGCTGAATACAACAGGTGTAGTAGACCTTACAGTGAAATGCTGAATACAACAGGTGTAGTAGACCTTACAGTGAAATACTGAATACAACAGGTGTAGTAGACCTTACAGTGAAATGCTGAATACAACAGGTGTAGTAGACCTTACAGTGAAATGCTGAATACAACAGGTGTAGTAGACCTTACAGTGAAATACTGAATACAACAGGTGGAGTAGACATTACAGTGAAATACTGAATACAACAGGTGTTGTAGACCTTAGAGTGAAATACTGAATACAACAGGTGGAGTAGACCTTACAGTGAAATACTGAATACAACAGGTGTAGTAGACCTTACAGTGACATACTGAATACAACAGGTGTAGTAGACCTTACAGTGAAATGCTGAATACAACAGGTGTAGTAGACCTAACAGTGAAATACTGAATACAACAGGTGTAGTAGACCTTAGAGTGAAATACTGAATACAACAGGTGTAGTAGACCTCACAGTGAAATACTGAATACAACAGGTGTAGTAGACCTTAGAGTGAAATACTGAATACAACAGGTGTAGTAGACCTCACAGTGAAATACTGAATACAACAGGTGTAGTAGACCTTAGAGTGAAATACTGAATACAACAGGTGGAGTAGACCTTACAGTGAAATGCTGAATACAACAGGTGTAGTAGACCTTAGAGTGAAATGCTGAATACAACAGGTGTAGTAGACCTTAGAGTGAAATACTGAATACAACAGGTGTAGTAGACCTTACAGTGAAATGCTGAATACAACAGGTGTAGTAGACCTTACAGTGAAATGCTGAATACAACAGGTGTAGTAGACCTTACAGTGAAATACTGAATACAACAGGTGTAGTAGACCTAACAGTGAAATACTGAATACAACAGGTGTAGTAGACCTAGAGTGAAATACTGAATACAACAGGTGTAGTAGACCTTACAGTGAAATGCTGAATACAACAGGTGTAGTAGACCTTACAGTGAAATGCTGAATACAACAGGTGTAGTAGACCTTACAGTGAAATGCTGAATACAACAGGTGGAGTAAACCTTACAGTGAAATGCTGAATACAACAGGTGTAGTAGACCTTACAGTGAAATGCTCAATACAACAGGTGTAGTAGACCTTACAGTGAAATGCAAGCCCTCAACCAACAATGCTTAAAGAAGTTAAGAAGAAAAATGTGTTAAGTTAAAAAAATAGATATGTAGAAAAATAGAAAATATAAGTAACAAATAATTAAACAGCAGCAGTAAAATAACAATTGTGAGGCTATATACAGGGGGTACCAGTACAGAGTCAATGTGCAGGGGCACCGGTTAGTTGAGGTAATTGAGGTAATATGTACATGTAGGTAGAGTTAAAATGACCATGCATAGATAATAAGAAAAGAGTAGCAGCAGCGTACAAGAGGGGTCTTGGTAGCCCTTTGATTAGCTGTTCAGGCGATTTATGGCTTGGGGGTAGAAACTGTTAAGAAGCTTTTTGGACATGGACTTGGCACTCCGATACCGTTTGCCGTGCGGTAGCAGAGAGAACAGAATGACTAGGGTGACTGGCCTATTTGACAATTTTCATGGCCTTCCTCTCACACCGCCTGGTATAGAGGTCCTGGATGGCGGGAAGCTTGACCCCTGTGACGTACTGGGCCGTACGCACTACCCTCTGTAGTGCCTTGCGGTCGGAGGCCAAGCAGTTGGCATACCAGGCAGGTATGCAACCAGTCAGGATGCTCTCGTTGGTGCAACTGTAGAACCTTTTGAGGATCTGAGGACCCATGCCACATCTTTTCAGTCTCCTGAGGGGGAATAGGCTTTGTCGTGCCCTTTTCACAACTGTCTTAGTGTGTTTGGACCATGATAGTTTGTTGGTGATGTGGACACCAAGGAACTTGAAGCTCTCAACCTGCTCCACTGCAGCCCCGTCGATGAGAATGGGGATGCACTCGGTCCTCCTTTTCCTGGAGTCCACAATCATCTCCTTTATCTTGATCACATTGAGGTAGAGCTTGTTGTCCTGGCACCACATGGCCAGGTCTCTGACCTCCTCCCTATAGGTTGTCTCGTCGTTGTTGGTGATCAGGCCTACCACTGTTGTGTCATCGGCAAACTTAATGATGGTGTTGGAGTTGTACTTGGCCATGCAGTCAGGAGTGAACAAGGAGTACAGGAAGGGGCTGAGCCCTCACCCCTGAAGGGCCACCGTGTTGAGGATCAGCGTAGCGGATGTGTTGTTTCCTACCATTAAACCCTGGGGGCGGCCTGTCAAAAGGTGCATTGTCGCCACCAACTGGACAGGGGTAAAAAAAAAAATCACACAAAAAAATGTACATTCTGCTAGAAGGAAGAGAAAATTAACATTAATCCTCACAAACTATGGCTCCACAGTGTCTTAATCTTCAAAGCAAGCCTGTCCGACCCTAGTGCAGCTGTAAGAAAGTGTGTCAGATCTGCTGGCTACATGTGCACATACCTGTGCAGCATGTGTCATATCAACTGTTCTATTATTATTGTTATTATTATTATTATTATTATTATTCCAATTGTATTTTTTATTGTATTCTACACTTTTGGGAAGGGCCTGTAAGAAAGCATTTCGCTGTTAGTATACACCTGTTGTTTACAAAGCGTGTGACTATTAACATTTGATTCTCTCTAACAAGAGATCAGGACCTTTAAGTCTCCGGCACAGGTGCTATAGCCTACATGCCCCATAACAAAGGGGTCACTGGTCCAAGTCCTGCACTGACTGGTGCACCTAAATTACTACACTGGTGGCAGCAGTGTGATAATCCCTGCAGTCTATTACCTGTCTCTGTCTCTCTCTGTCTCTGTCTCTCTCTGTCTCTGTCTCTCTCTAACAGTATAATACTGATGATCTTACAGAGAGACAGAGACAGAGAGACAGGTAATAGACTGCAGGGATTATCCCACTGCTGCCACCAGTCTATTACATGTGGTCTTTGCCTCTATATGATACTGCCATCTACTGTTAAGGATCGGTGACCGCTTATGATACAAAGAGTGTCTGTTTAAGAGAGTGAGGCAGAGAAACAGACAGGCGGGTGGACAGACATACAGACATACAGACAGGCGGCGGACAGACAGACAGACAGACAGACGGGCGGGCGGACAGACAGACAGACATACATGCAGAAGGACAGATATACAGACAGACATACAGACAGGCGGCGGACAGACAGACAAACAGACAGACGGGCGGGCGGACAGACAGACAGACATACATGCAGAAGGACAGATATACAGACAGACATACAGACAGGTGGGCAGACAGAGAGGCAGATAGACAGACGGACAGAAAAAGAGAGAGAGGGGGGAAGTGTGTGTGTGTGTGTGTGTGTGTGTGTGTGTGTGTGTGTGTGTGTGTGTGTGTGTGTGTGTGTGTGTGTGTGTGTGTGTGTGTGTGTGTGTGTGTGTGTGTGTTAGATTGACTGTCTGTCTCCTTGGGGTCAAGTAAGGAACCAGGAACTTTGGGGGGTCGAAGGGGCATCTTACTGTCTCCTCTACACAAACAAACTATGACATCAGTTTGTACAGACTTCAATTCCTGGATGGCAGTTGAGTGTAATTCCCACTTCCATGCCGGATTTCTAAAACAGGGGGACAGGCTGGCAACTAGACTAGATGACAACACCGGATTGAGGAAATTGACGAGGGCAAACCATGTGGGGAAAAAACAAACTTGTTTTTAAGCCGATATAACCATGCAACCTCGTGTATTAAGCCACTCCATTCAAGCAGCGACTTCGTCAGCCCAGAACAGCTCTTCTGAACATCCAAGGCGCCCCGTGCTAAATCTTATCCAAAGATGTATTTTCTCCTTTTCACAGTCTTCTCCATATTCATAGTGCGTAATGTTGAGGCTTGGGGAGCAAGTGTCAAGTACGCGGTGAACTGCCCGGAGCGGTGCAATGTGGATCTGTGCGGCTTGACGCAGCGCTGCAGACGGACTGTGCTGGATGACTGCGGTTGTTGCCAGGTCTGTGCGGCAGACAGAGGGGAACACTGCTATCGCACTGTGTCTGGGATGCACGGAGTCAAGTGCGGACCGGGATTATTCTGCGAGTTCTACAAAGATGAGGACGACTATGGAGATGAATATGGCATCTGCAAAGGTAGGCTAATATTCACCATGACACATCAAATGCGCAATTGCGCATCATAAATTGTGTGATTAATCTGTACATAGTCCATACATATGCCATAACAGGCTAGATACATGTGATACCTATTTATATTGTGTTACATATTGACTATTACGTCTGTTTATTTCTTCCCAAAACGATTCCAAGGAACCCTGGAAGCTTCATTTCGTTCACGCTTAGCCTGACTGTTTCATTGCTGTTTTTCCAAAGGGATCTATAGTTTCTGTGTTCATAGCATTCCTAAAAGTTACCGTGATGAAAACGACGCCTACCATGACACGCTTCATGTAGAATATGAGTATTTACATCAAGCTATGCTTAGCTTTCACTGTGGACTTTTTGGATGCAAAGTTTTTCGAATTTGGAATGTTTACTATTTCTGCTCATGTTGACAGTGGTGAAGAGAACTGTAATATGTAGTCTTACATCACTATAATGCAGATCTGATAAAGAGCAAAGGATCATGGACCTATAGAACAGAACAGAACAGAATAGAAAATACATCTCTGTGGCCCGTTGACGTCCCCACTCTGTACTTTGTTTGTCTAATGGATGATCATTTAATTGCCTACTGTAAGTACATATCATGTCCCTCTCCTGCAAGTGCAATAACATTGAATGGTATTCCCTTCCTTACAGATTGCATGTATGGAACCTATGGGGTAGGGTGTGGTAAAACATGCCATTGCAAAGCTGGAGGTATCTGTGACAGAGAGACAGGAGCCTGCCTCACCTTCAAATTCTTCACCAAAATCGCCAGCAAGCTGAAGACACAGCACCCCAATGCAGGTGAGAGATTGAGAAAATACCTCAATGTGAGAGCCACCCTATGGAACACAGATTCTGGACTATGAAGCACTTCCAATGGAGATTATCAAGTGCTTTTAAATCCGGGTTGAAAGGTCTCGTCTTTGTCTGAGAAACTGTAGAGCTAAAAAAAGCAAATCCATTTGAGCATGTTTTGGATACACAATGTGGAGTAGCACTAAAGCAAACCCATTTGAGCATGTTTTGGATACACAATTTGGAGTAGCACTAAAGCAAATCCATTTGAGCATGTTTTGGATACACAATGTGGAGTAGCACTAAAGCAAATCCATTTGAGCATGTTTTGGATACACAATGTGGAGTAGCACTAAAGCAAATCCATTTGAGCATGTTTTGGATACACAATGTGGAGTAGCACTAAAGCAAATCCATTTGAGCATGTTTTGGATACACAATGTGGAGTAGCACTAAAGCAAATCCATTTGAGCATGTTTTGGATACACAATGTGGAGTAGCACTAAAGCAAATCCATTTGAGCATGTTTTGGATACACAATGTGGAGTAGCACTAAAGCAAATCCATTTGAGCATGTTTTGGATACACAATGTGGAGTAGCACTAAAGCAAATCCATTTGAGCATGTTTTGGATACACAATGTGGAGTAGCACTAAAGCAAAGACACCATTAAAAGCAACCCAGTTAAAGAAGCGCAGCGTGTGTATCTCTGTGAAGTATTTGCAGTTGTCACATCACATTAAATAGATATTGACCTGGTGATATTTCTCATTTTCAGGAGGTGAGATTGGTTCAGGAGATGACAGCACCAGTCTGAATGGGGAACGATCCACTGCTCCAAAGTGGTTAACACCTCGCTGACACTCATTATCAAGACTTAGTTTATTCTGTGTAAATGTAGAAAGCATAGTAGTAAATTAAATGATTGGAGGATATATTTTATTATGTATTATTAAGAAAACACATTTTCTACAAGATGATTGAATGTTTTGAGCATCTCTGTTGTGGTGTTTCTATTTTGTACCAGTGCCCCATCATGTCATAAGAGTTGTGTTGTACCAAACGAAGGGAGGTCAAATGTACCAAAGTTCAAATATATGTTTATTCTACTTTTATACAAAGTATGAATATATCTAGAATGTCTATGATGACCTCTATGATGAGCTAACATTCTAGCAATGATGCATTCACTTCTTCATAATTGAGATCATTTGGTTCAATCAAATTATGTGAAAATGTTGTGCTGATTTGATATGACCCCCCCCCCCCCCCCCCCCAGGGATATAAAATAATAAATAATATATTGTCTCATCCTTTTCTTCTAGAAGTATCTACTGTGATCTGTGCTTTTTAATTGTTTGTTTGATTGTTTGTTTGATTGATTGTTTGTTTGATTGATTGATTGATTGTTCTTTACTGATAATCTCTTATTTTTCTTTCACCTGTGATCACATGGATCAATATATATATATTATATATTATGTCATATCACCTGCCAATGTACAGTATGGTCTTACAAATAAACCAAAGTTGACCTGGAAAAAAATCAGTTTGAAGCCCTGTGTTTTAGTCATTGCGGTTTATTTCCCTCCTATGTTATTAAAGATGTCAGCCTACATAAAGAGAAAGAAACATTTAGCAGACGCTCTTATCCAGAGCGTCTTACAAGAGCAATTAGGGTTAAGTACCTTGCTCAAGGGCACATGGTCGGCTTGGAGGTTCGATTCGGCGACCTTTCGGCTACCTTTTCTAGAAAAACCACAAGGACATGAAATGAATCTGCAAAGCTATGTCTTATCTGAATGCAACATTATTATATTGATATCACGAGGCGTTCGATGCCTGACAATGGAAGCTGCAAAACTGCAGTTTCACACTACTTTTTGACAAATGCTAAAGATTTGGCCCAAATGGATAACATGAAGTGTATGTTCATAATGTATAGAAACTTTTGTGGTCATACGCACATCCTTAAATAAAAAAATGTAGATTCTGGGGCTAATGAAGTTTACTTGAAAAAAAACCCCAGAAAGGGTTGAAAAGTCTCCCAATCACCAACTTTATTGACACCGTTTGGTCATAACTTATAGCCGAGTTAAAAGCCTATTATTGTCTCTCAATTGAATCACTTTGGAACTCATGGAACTCTTGGACCTCCATTGAGTGGCCTATGTCCACCCTGACTCTGAAAATACCCCAGTCAGGGTTAAAAATAGCCTGTTATTAGCCTAGCCCTCACCTCCGAGAATCAGCACGGTACACAACACAACTGTTTTCCAGCATCAGGCTTGTTTGTTTCCTATTCCTGGGCTTCCTGACACCTGTGAAAATGGTCCTTCTTCCTGTTGTTGTTGTGCCTGCCCAGCAATTTAAAAGGCTTGGAATTTGTCAAGTGACACACGTCACTGGTGTGACTGTCGGACCGTCATCCCGGCAGAGCTGGAGACACCGTGCTTCCTCCCTTGGTGCTTGAGTTTATCTGAATTCTTTCCTGAAACAACTTCAAGTCAACACCTAAACACAAACAAGTTCTCACACTCACAGGGAGCAAAGACATGTTGCACGGCAGTGTCTGCAATAACCGTATTGGAATGTTGTGAGAAGGCACATCATAGGATAGAATAGGATAGAATAGGATAGGACAGGATAGAATAGAATAGGATAGGATAGAATATGATAGAATAGGATAGGATAGAATATAATAGAATAGGATAGAATATGACAGAATATGATAGGATAGGATAGAATATGATAGAATAGGATAGAATAGGATAGAATAGGATAGGATAGGATAGGATAGAATAGGATAGAATATGACAGAATATGATAGGATAGGATAGAATAGGATAGGATAGAATAGGATAGGATAGAATTTGATAGGATATAATATGATAGAATAGAATAGAATAGAATAGAATAGGATAGGATAGAATAGGATAGGGTAGGGTAGGATATAATGGAATAGAATATAATAGAATAGGATAGGATAGGATGGGACAGAATAGGATAGGAAGGGACAGAATAGGATAGGATAGGATATAATAGGATAGGATAGGATAGAATTGATGGAATTGATGTAAAATATATCACTAGCCACTTTAAACAATGCCACTTAATATAATGTTTACATACCCTACATTACTCATCTCATTTGTATATGTATATACTGTACTCTATATCATCTACTGCATCTTTATGTGATACATGTATCACTAGCCACTTTAAACTATGCCACTTTGTTTACATACCCTACATTACTCATCTCATATGTATATACTGTCCTCGATACCATCTACTGCATCTTGCCTATGCCGTTCTGTACCATCACTCATTCATATATCTTTATGTACATGTTCTTTATCCCTTTACACTTGTGTGTATAAGGTAGTAGTTTTGTAATTGTTAGGTTAGATTACTCGTTGGTTATTACTGCATGTTCGGAACTAGAAGCACAAGCATTTCGCTACAATCACATTAACATCTGCTAACCATGTGTATGTGACAAATACATTTGATTTGATTTGGATAGGCTAGAATAGAATAGGATAGGATAGAATAGAATAGAATAGAATAGGATAGAATTGAATAGAATAGAATATAATAGAATAGAATAGGATAGAATAGAATAGGATAGAATAGGATAGTGGTAGGATAGGATAGGATAGGATATGATAGAATAGAATAGAATAGAATAGGATAGAATAGGGTAGAATAGAATAGGATAGAATAGAATAGGATAGAATAGGATAGGGGTAGGATAGGATAGGATAGAATAGAATAGAATAGAATATGATAGAATGGAATAGAATAGAATAGGATAGAATGGAAAAGAATAGAATAGAATAGAATAGGGTAGAATAGAATAGGATAGAATAGAATAGGATAGAATAGGATAGGGGTAGGATAGGATAGAATAGAATAGAATAGAATATGATAGAATGGAATAGAATAGAATAGGATAGAATGGAAAATAATAGAATAGGATAGAATAGGATAGAAATAATAGGATAGAATAGAATAGAAAGAATGGGATAGAATAGAATAGGATAAGGGTAGGATAGAATAGAATATAATAGAATATGATAGGATATGATATAGTAGGATAGAAAGAATAGGATATAATAGAATAGAAATAATATAATATGATAGAATATTATTCTATTATACAAAGACAATGTACTTGTGTTCAGATGGAAGGCATTTCCTTTTCGTCATATTTCCGGTCCAATTTTTCATTATTCTCACCATCAACAATTCCATGGAAGGATGACTGGACAGTCTCTTACACACCCTCAGCAGCAGCAGTCACATAGGCTACAGTAAGGCTAACATAGACTCCTTTGGTTATGAATAAAGGTATCTGAACCCATCATGTACTTCAAGGACATAATTTCAGTCAATGCATCTCTGTTTTTGCTATTGGAGGGCACACACCATACACGTTTTGTTGAAGGGTGTGACTCGTGTGACATCTAATTATCACCAGTTTCTTTCAGTAGACAAAATTAATACTGAATGTTTTATATGTATAGAAACAGCATGAAGCGTGTCAAGATGGCAGAGTATGTAGGCTATCCAAAGTTTCCCAGCTTTTCATATAGACCTATAAAGCTTTAGAGCTTCTTATGGTCTAAACTCAGCCACCCGTGACAAAGATAGCATAGACTTTATTGAATGCTAAGGAGTGGATAGCCTTGACCTGGTCAAGGGCCATGTCAAGGTAAGAGCCAATGAAACAGGACGTGTTGCATGTCAGGATGCAATGCCAGAACAACAAGCCTCACACTGTGACAGCCAGACAGTTCAGGGTCTAAAAACAGAAAACGTTTTTAAAAAACGTAATTAATCAGAAACGGAAAAAACGAGTATTTCTTGTTGTATCAGGTATTATTCCCTCCCTGTTTCAGCCAGTGTTTTGTCTTCTCCATTTGGTGCCTAATGAACACGAAGCAGGTCTGATAAGAGACTGATCTGCGAGGGCTGTGAGGGGTGTTGATAGTGTTCAGCCTTGCATGTTCCTGTCATTCCCCTGAGAACCAACACACTGAGACTTCACAACCAAACAAAGGACCATGCAAAATAACAGGAAAGTGTTGGTGAGAAATACCCTTTATCTGACTCCCCGAGCACGTCAGCGCCGCCTCACAGAAACAAAGGTGTGTGAACGCAGCAGTAAAGATCTCTGATTTATGGCCAATGCCCTCCTTTCTATTATTTACAGTGGACTTACTTCAGAAATGGACTGGCAATAGGGCAATTCAGCCAACTGCCCGGTGGGCTATTCCATCATTTGGCTAACGGGCCGGTCTCACGGGAGGAAAAAAAAGATTGTTTAAAAGAGAGAGAGAGAGAGAGAAAGGATTGCGAGCACGAATTAAACTAAATGGCTGCTGTCCCATTACACAGACACAGGCCCAGAAAAAAAATGATGCATCAGAAATGCCTGGGCTGGTTCCTGGTCCCAGTCCGCCCCTGCCGTTTACTTCAACAGGTTGTTTATTAGCACAGTCAAGTGGATAATAAAAGGCAACATGTCGTGACCTTCTAGGAAATTAACTGATGTCTGGGTCTCCCACTAAATACAACAATGAATCGGACGGATGTCTAATTCAGGAATCAAAAGAACAGTTAAACTGATTAGGTGGTTTTGAATTCCAGGGTAGTTGGCTTACACACAACATGCCATTGAACAATTTCCAGTCTAGCTTTGAAGTGACAAGTGACATTTTTGCACGCAGGCTCAGCCTGGCGTCATACTACTCCTATATGGGATGGCTATGCCTAATCTGTTCTATTGGATTAATGTGTCTGTCCACTGGCTGGTTCCCTCAAGTTTGGTCTCTCTGAGGTCCTCACAGACTCATGGGACACATTCAGCAGGGCACACCATGGAAAATGTTTAAAAACCGTTTGCAAAAGAAAACAAAAATGTGCTTTTCTCATTGAAAAGTAGATCCTACTCTGTTTCAGTCAGTATTCTTCAGTTTGGTGGCTAATGAACACAGTCCTGGAGCTCTTCAACAGTTCACCCATATGACCCACTGATGAACTTTTGACCTTAAACTCCGAGAACCAATTGGAGCATTGGTACTTTCTGAAATATCCGACTTGCTAACGACTTGAATGTAGCACATGTATCCTATAACTACAACCAGTTAGCAAGGTGGAGATTCCAGAGGTCCGACTAGCACGTGAAAGTGGCATTTGTGCGCATCCTGGTTGTAGGTTTTCATGTGGTAGTGCTCACAGGTTTGATTGTGATTAGTTTGAAATGTAACATTTTCGTCAATTTTAAACCAATCACAATCAATCATGGTCAATAAAGACGTACGTTCATGAGTGCACAGTGCACACTGGTTGACTGTCAAACCATGAAGCTGCCAGATAGGCTCTTCAATAACGGGGCAATAAGAGCTACTAAATAGCCTACTTTAGGCTTATGTTTGATGGTAGCAAGTTAATTATTAAACGTATGCACGGTTCAGTAGCCTAATAACTTTTAATCATTAAATGCATGATTAGAAAGAGGTTTCGGCACGTTTCACCATAAACTCTAGGCTACGTTTCTTGTTCGAGGTGATCGCAAGAGGCAAATTCCAGAAAATATCGGATAGTATACAATCAGACATCTCTTTCTCATACAGGTCTATAAACAGTTTATTATTATGTTTTTCTTTGAATAAATTGATCTTTTTGTGTCAGGGCAGGAACTGAAAAGAATGTAGGCCTACGTTTTGGTAAATCTAACCTAGAGTATATGTCTTGCTGTATAGCCATCTCAAGCCATAGCGAGCACAGATAGATCAGGGACCTACAGAAACCAGATCAGGGACCTACATGGACCAGATCAGGGACCTACAGGGACCAGATCAGGGACCTACAGGGACCAGATCAGGGACCTACAGGGACCAGATCAGGGACCTATACCTTTTTCTTGATTTATTGGAACATATACAGTATATGTCTACATACAAATGTAAAACAAACAAAGGGTCTAGCCCCCCTTGAGGTTCTTGAGAGAGCAGCCAAGGAAGTACGAGAAAAGAATGTGTCCATTTGAGCAGCAGCAAAGGGATGAAAACAAGAGACTGAATGATACTGAAGAGGTACACTGGCAAACAAGAAAATAAACGTGTATCTGTGTGAAAGTGAGGCTAAACTATAGAGTAGCAGAGGCACACAAGGTCTTATCTGATGACCCCGGGGCCATACTTGCAAAGATTATTTAAAAAAGTTGAAGTTCAAGCATCCGGCAATTAAAATTGGCGCTGTAGTGTCACGTGATAAAATGTTACAATGTAGCTGGTCTCATCAGATAACATGGCTAACCTCACCAGGTGGCAGGGATTATTTAACAAATTCCTCATCAGCCTATCACAGATCTTAAACTTTTTCTCCACACACCAATGCCATTTCTTAAAATAGGTCAACTTAGCCACCAGAGTATACATGTAAACCTCCACATTAAAGGTTTACGTTTATCCCTCTGGTGGCTGAGGAATGTTTATGATAGGTTGATGAGGAACTTGTTATGCTAACGTGTGCCAGGTGTTGCAGTGATTTAACTTGCTGTGGAAGCTGTCTTGTATAGTGTTGAGTCATCAGCATACATAGACGCACAATATTTACTCAGTGCCAGGTCATTAGTAAAGATTGAAAAAAAGTCAAGGGCCTAGAAAGCTGCCCTGGGGAATGCCTGACTCTACCAGGATCATGTTGGAGAGGCTTTTTTATTTTATACCAGGCAAGTCAGTTAAGAACAAATTCTTATTTTCAATGACGGCCTAGGAACAGTGGGTTAACTGCCTGTTCAGGGGCAGAACGACCTTGTCAGCTCGGGGGTTTGAACCTGCAACCTTCCGGTTACTAGTCCAACGCTCAAACCACTAGGCTACCCTGCCGCTTCCATTCAGAACACACTCTGTGTTATTTTAGACAGGTAACTCTCCATCCACAATATAGCAGGGGATGTAAAGTCGTACCACATTTGTTTTTACAGCAGCAGATTATGGTCGATAATGTCAAAAACTGCACTGAAGTCTAACAAAACAGCTCCCACAAGCTTCTTATTATACATTTCTTTCAGCCAATCATCAGTAATTTGTGTCAGTGCCGTACAGCCCCACCTATAAACATGCTGAATGTCAGTCCTGGGGGAACACACTTTCCTGTAGGCTAAAATTGAAGAGATGACAAACAGTAGTGGCAATGTAGTCCTCAATCATTTTCCATCCAAGTAGTCAGACCCAGGTGGCTTGTCATTGTTGCTATACAACAACAACATTTTTTTTTTTTTTACATATTCCACACTCACTTTACGGAATTCAAAATTACAATGCTTGTCTTTTATAATTTGGTCACTTATTCAGAATTTCTTGTTGGAAATATCATGCCTGAATTTGCTTATCTTGCCAAAGAACAAAAATCATTAATAAAGTAGTTGACAATATCAGTGGGTTTTGTGATGAATGAGCCATCTGATTCAATGAAGGACGGAGCTGAGTTTGCCTTTTTACCCAAAATGTTTTAAGAAAATTTAAGGTGCTCCACAGCTTTTTACTATCGTTCGTTGTATCATGTATCATTTATAGTACCGTTTTTTTCTTCTTTTTGTTTAGTTTAGTCGCAGGATTTCTCAATATACAATACTTTTAGCTCTGCAGCCAGGCTTATTTGCCATTCCTTTTGCCTCATCCTTCTCAATCATAAAATGTTTCAATCACTCAGCGATCCACAATTTTTTTTTTTTACTGTTTTTACAGAAATGTTCTTATTGATTACTCGTTATTGACCGGAATAATCATGCGTTAAGAACAGTGTCTGGTTGCTTCTCCTTACACACAACAGACTAGAAAATATGAATCACTACAGAACGTCTTGTATGATCTCTACAGTGGGCCCAGCCTTTGGAACTTTGGTTTTCTCTAGATATGGCCACTAAATTATGATCATCTGATGGGTGTGGATACTGCTTTAGAGCAGACGTCTGAAGCTTTAGTAAAGCTGTGATCAATATATGTGGATGATTTCATTCCCAAACCAGGTTGCAGGCACTGAACCAGGTTGCAGGCACTGGATACAGTTTGAGGCTTTTTCTTGAGTGGACAGCTTGATGAAAGAATACATTTAAGATATACAATATGCCACACCTCCATTCCATTAATTACACTTTGACCTACCAGCACCATCACCCACTGTCACAGGACACCGTCACCCACTTACCCCAAGGTGGCTCAACTTACCCCGTCCTTATGTTCAAATTACCCCATACCAGGGGGTATGGGTAAATGCTATGTTTTAGCATGCTATGTTTTCAAAACTGAATGTTTACAAGAATTCTGATTATTTCCAGGGATGCAAAAACATCCTGAAAAATACATAGATATCTTTGTTAGAAACAATATCCCTTGACATGGTGTGTGTGTGTGTGTGTGTGTGTGTGTGTGTGTGTGTGTGTGTGTGTGTGTGTGTGTGTGTGTGTGTGTGTGTGTGTGTGTGTGTGTGTTAATGTTGCGAGTGTCCTTTAGGTCCCTGGCTTTATATTTCGGTCTAATGGGACCACCTAGTGGGGACATGCTGTACCTGTGGCAGAATAGAGTAGACCAGAACAGACCTGATCTGGGATCACAGGGCCCACTTCAGGAGAGCCTAATGGATGTCTGACTGTGAATCAGTGAGAAGAGTGAATAACTACTGCATGTCTGTATCATGATACAGCCTTGAGGAGGATGGGCATCTACTCTGTCTAATAGTTCCTTCCAAGATTTCTTCATTCTATAGAGTTTGTCATTGCCAGGAAAGCAAAGAGAGGCCCGTTTTGAAAAGGTCCACTAATAGAAGTTCTGTGAGTCACCACCAGGGGGTAGTAGAGAGTACCAGAAAACAGGAGCTGTCCAAC
Organism: Oncorhynchus clarkii lewisi; assembly: GCF_045791955.1. Lineage (NCBI taxonomy): Eukaryota > Metazoa > Chordata > Actinopteri > Salmoniformes > Salmonidae > Oncorhynchus > Oncorhynchus clarkii. The sequence continues at coordinate 10,003,017 of NC_092158.1, read as the reverse complement.
AACATCAACTGCAGCTGTAGTTCTGCAGTTACTTCTCCTCATTCCAGATGTGAATAAGTTGAACACAGAAGTGTCATGCCCATAGACAAGGACATTTAAGCCCAAGTTTAATCATTTTTTTATTTGTTTTATTTGATTGAACCTTTATTTAACTAGGTAAGTCAGTTAAGAACAAATTCTTATTTGCAATGACGGCCGACCAAAAGGTGAAAGGTCTCCTGCAGGGACGGGGGCTGTGATTAAAAATAAAAATATAGGACAAAACACACATCGTGACAAGAGAGACAACACTACATACAGAGAGACCTAAAACCAACAACATAGCATGGCAGCAACACAACATAACAACAACAACATGGTACATAACATAACAGCAACACAACACGGTAGCAGCACAACATGGTAGCAGCACAACATGGGTGCAGCACAACATGGTAGCAGCACAACATGGTAGCAGAACAACATGGTAGGGGCACAAAACATGGTACAAACATTATTGGGCACAGACAACAGCACAAAGGCAAGAAGGTTGAGACAACAATACATCATGCGAAGCAGCCACAACTGTCAGTAAGAGTGTCCATGATTGAGTCTTAAAATGAAGAGATGGAGATAAAACGGCCCAGTTTGAGTGTTTTTTGCTGCTCGTTCCAGTCGCTAGCTGCAGCGAACTGAAAAGACGAGCGACCCAGGGATGTGTGTGCTTTAGGGACCTCTAACAGAATGTGACTGGCAGAACGGGTGTTGAATGTGGAGGATGAGGGCTGCAGTAGATATCTCAGCTAGTAGGGAGTGAGGCTTATGAGTGTTTTATAAATAAGCATCAACCAGTGAGTCTTGCGATGGGTATACAGAGATGACCAGTTTACAGAGGAGTATAGAGTGCAGTGATGTGTCCTATAAGGAGCATTGGTGGCAAATCTGATGGCCGAATGGTAAAGAACATCTAGTTGTTTGAGAGCACCCTTACCTGCCTATCTATAAATTATGTCTCCGTAATCTAGCATGGGTAGGATGGTCATCTGAATCAGGGTTAGTTTGGCAGGTGGTGTGAAATAGGAGTGATTACGATAGAGGAAACCATGTCTAGATTTAACCTTAGCCTGCAGCTTTGATATGTGCTGAGAGAAGGACAGTGTACCATCTAGCCATTCTCCCAAGTACTTGTATGAGGTGACTACCTCAAGCTCTTAACCCTCAGAGGTAGTAATCACAGCTGTGGGGAGAGGGGTGTTCTTCTTACCAAACCACATGACCTTTGTTTTGGAGGTGTTCAGAACAAGGTTAAGGGTAGAGAAAGCTTGTTGGACACTAAGAGAGTTTTGTTGTAGAGCGCTTAACACAAAATCTGAGGATCATAGATATTTATAAAAAATATCTGTCAGAAGTATTTTGTGGAGGGTCACACCTCTTTTTACAGTCTATCGGGCACATTGACTGGACTAGGCAAGAGATGTGCCAAAGACGGTAGATAAATGAAGAGAGCTCACTCAGGTCGTTTACCTTTGAAAAATAATTGTTACTTAACTGGATGTGTCTCCCATAGACATCCATTTAGTAGCTGCTGGCTCTACTTAGTTCATTCACTTTCATTGAACCAGAAACAAACAGCGAGTGGGGTGTCGCATCAGTGGAGGAGGAGGAGAGAGAGTGTCGAGCGGTCGCTTTCTCCTGCTCAGACGTTGCATGCTTCAGCCAATGGTTGCGTGCCACATCATAGACTGTGCCCACATAAAATAAAATACAGTTTACTATAGAATACTATAGTACTTAATACAGAATTTTATAGAATTCTGTAGTAAACTGTTAGTAAACTGTAGTATACTGTAGAATATTATACTACACACTGTACTATCCCTTCATCATATGTAGTACTTACTTAAGAATTGTGTAGTATTCTGTAGAATTCTATGCTACACATTGTAGTATCCCCATCGATCACTGCTTCCTATGATGTTTTATAATTGTGTAGAATACTATACTATACACTAGAGGTCGACCGATTATGATTATTGGAGGACCAAAAAAGCCGATACCGATTAATCAGACGATTTTTAACATTTATTTGTAATAATGACAATTACAACAATACTGAATGAACACTTATTTTAACTTAATATAATACATCAATACAATCAATTTATCCTCAAGTAAATAATGGAACATGTTCAATTTGGTTTAAATAATGCAAAAACAAAGTGTTGGAGAAGAAAATAAAAGTGCAATATATGCCATGTAAGAAAGCTAATGTTTCAGTTCCTTGCTCAGAACATGAGAACACATGAAAGCTGGTGGTTCCTTTTAACATGAGTCTTCAATATTCCCAGGTAGGAAGTTTTAGGTTGTACTTATTATAGGAATTATAGGACTATTTCTCTCTATACGATTTGTATTTCATATACCTTTGACTATTGGATGTTCTTATAGGCACTTTAGTATTGCCAGTGTAACAGTATAGCTTCCATCCCTCTCCTCGCCGCTACCTGGGCTCGAACCAGGAACACATCGACAACCCTCGAAGCAGCGTTACCCATGCAGAGCAAGGGGAACAACTACTCCAAGTCTCAGAGCGAGTGACGTTTGAAACGCTATTAGCGCGCACCCCGCTAACTAGCTAGCCATTTCACTTCGGTTACACCAGCCTCATCTCGGGAGTTGATAGGCTTGAAGTCATAAACAGTGCAATGCTTGAAGCACAGCAAAGAGCTGCTGGCAAAATGCACGAAAGTGCCGTTTGAATGAATGCATACGAGCCTGCTGCTGCCGACCATCGCTCAGTCAGACTGCTCTATCAAATCATAGACTTAATTATAATATAATAACACACAGAAATACGAGCCTTAGGTCATTAATATGGTTGAATCCGGAAACTATCATTTCGAAAACAAAACGTTTATTCTTTCAGTGAAATACGGAACCGTTCCGTATTTTATCTAACGGGTGGCATCCCTAAGTCTAAATATTCCTGTTACATTGCACAACCTTCAATGTTATGTCATATTTACCTAAAATTCTGGCAAATTAGTTCGCAACGAGCCAGGCGGCCCAAACTGTTGCATATACCCTGACTCTGCGTGCAATGAACGCAAGAGAAGTGACACAATTTCATCTGGTTAATATTGCCTGCTAACCTTTCTTTTAGCTAAATATGCAGGTTTAAGAATATATACTTCTGTGTATTGATTTTAAGAATGGCATTGATGTTTATGGTTAGGTACACGTTGGAGCAACCACAGTCCTTTTTCGCGAATGAGCACCGCATCGATTACATGCAATGCAGGACACGCTAGATAAACTAGTAATATCATCAACCATGTGTATTATAACTAGTGACTATGATTGATTGATTGTTTTTTATAAGATAAGTTTAATGCTAGCTAGCAACTTACCTTGGCTTACTGCATTTGCGTAACAGGCAGTCTCCTCGTGGAGTGCAATGAGAGGCAGGTGGTTAGAGAGTTGGACTAGTTAACCGCAAGGTTGCAAGATTGAATCCCTGAGCTGACAAGGTAAAAATCTGTCGTTCTGCCCCTGATCCCACTGTTACTAGGCCGTCATTGAAAATAAGAATTTGTTCTTAACTGACTTGCCTCGTTAAATAAAGTGGTAAAAAAATATATTTAAAAAATGCATTTAGAAATTCAAACATCCAAATGTTACGGCTAACCCACATGAAAAGATACTATAGTCTAAATACTGTAGTATTACTATATTTATATACTAGTATTCACTGTAATGTTTTTGCATACTTTACTGTAGTATTCACTGTAGTGTTTTTGCAGACATGACTAGTATAGTGTAGTACATAAGGCAGTGTTTTCACGTACATGACTGTAGTATACTGTAGTATATGCTGTAGTGTTTTTGCAGACATGACTGTAGTATACAATATAATATTCACTATTTTCCCCTGTTCAGAGAAATTAGACATTGAAGTACTCTTTGACGAAGGCAATGCAGCCTGAACGCGTCAGAGTTTTTAAACTTTGTTTCCATTGAACATGCCATACAAATAAAGGCATTTTAATTAATTATATGAAACGTGCCTTGGTCCTCCTTTCTTTTTGATGACTAATTTACCCCTTTTACAAAAGAGCACCTTCTGTCCACCAAAATATACTTAGCAGCGATTCCCTTCCTCCCTTCTTTTCTACTAGTCATTGAAGTTGTTAGGTTTATGTCCCAATGTACATCCTGATATTACCAGTGTCTGACCATTAGATGGTGCTGGTCCTGCTAGTAGGTCATTTTTTAAAGGGATATTTCACCCAAATTACAAAATGTCATGTTAGTTTCCTTACCCTGTAAGCAGTCATCGGATAGGGTGTGACAGCAACCTGCTTTGGTTGCTTTGGTTATGGTACCTAATCGCAACCACACTGCACACTGCCCTAACCCATCTGGACAAGAGGAATGCCTATGTGAGAATGCTGTTCATCAACTACAGCTCAGCATTTAACACCATAGTACCCTCCAAACTCGTCACCAAGCTCGAGACCCTGGGTCTCGACCCCGCCCTGTGCAACTGGGTACTAGACTTCCCGACGGGCCGCCCACAGGTGGTGAGGGTGGGTAACAACATCTCCACCCTGCTGATCCTCAACACTGGGGCCCCACAAGGGTGCGTTCTGAGCCCTCTCCTGTACTCCCTGTTCACCCACGACTGCGTGGCCACGCACGCCTCCAACTCAATCATCAAGTTTGCGGATGAAACTACAGTGGTAGGCTTGATTACCAACAACGACGAGACGGCCTACAGGGAGGAGGTGAGGGCCCTCGGAGTGTGGTGTCAGGAAAATAACCTCACACTCAATGTCAACAAAACAAAGGAGATGATTGTGGATTTCAGGAAACAGCAGAGGGAGCAGCCCCCTATCCACATCGATGGGACAGTAGTGGAGTGGGTAGTAAGTTCCTGAGCGTACAAACTGAATTGGTCAACCCACACAGACAGCGTTGTGAAGAAGGCGCTGCAGTGCCTCTTCAACCTCAGGAGGCTGAAGAAATTTGGCTTGTCACCAAAAGCACTCACAAACTTCTACAGATGCACAATCGAGAGCATCCTGTCTGGCTGTATCACCAGCTGGTACGGCAACTGCTCCGCCCACAACCGTAAGGCTCTCCAAAGGGTAGTGAGATCTGCACAACGCATCAACTTCCTGCCCTCCAGGACACCTACACCAACCGATGTCACAGGAAGGCCATAAAGATCATCAAGGACAACAACCACCCGAGCCACTGCCTGTTCACCCCGCTATCATCCAGAAGGCGAGGTCAGTACAGGTGCATCAAAGCAGGGACAGAGAGACTGAAAAACAGCTTCTATCTCAAGGCCATCAGACTGTTAAACAGCCACCACTAACATTGAGTGGCTGCTGCCAACACACTGACTCAACTCCAGCTCACTTTAATAATGGAAATTGATGGAAATTGATGTAAAAAAATGTATCACTAGCCACTTTAAACAATGTCACTTAATATGTTTACATACCCTACATTACTCATCTCATATGTATATACTGTACTCGATACCATCTACTGCATCTTGCCTATGCCGTTCTGTACCATCACTCATTCATATATCTTTATGTACATATTCTTTATCCCTTTACACTTGTGTGTATAAGGTAGTAGTTGTGGAATTGTTAGGTTAAATTACTCGTTGGTTATTACTGCATTGTCGGAACTAGAAGCACAAGCATTTCGCTACACTCGTATTAACATCTGCTAACCATGTGTATGTGACAAATAAAATTTGATTTGATTTGATGTTCAGCATTTTCACACTTCATGTCCAAATCATCCTAAAGTATCTTAAAATATGTTGTGTAACTCAATGATGTTACTTATAGAATGGAAAGGAAGTCCAAAAATGCTAATAGACTTGCGTTGGATTTGTCTTGGATTATCATGGCAAAGAAGAAATGCTCTGTTTACAGTGTCCACAATATTTGAGAGAATTAATATTTTTGTGCGTATGGTATGGAACATTTCTGGGATATTTTGTTTCAGCTCATGAAACATGGGGGCAACACTTTACATGTTGCGTTTATATTTTTGCTTAGTTGATTTGACATTTGTATCTTAAAGCATAATTGATAAATAATTCATTGAAGTTGGAATCTTTGTGACACTTTGGCATACCCCAGGCCTCCTTTAAGACAGCATAATGTTTACTTTGTGGGTGCTACAAAGCAGGAAATGTATTTCCTTGCGTTGTAATTTGAGCTGTATTTTTTTTTTTTAAATGATGCATTCAAAATGGTCGCCCTCTGCTGATGATTTGCAAGATGTGCATTGATACAAGTAAAAGGAGGGATGTGATTGGTTACCTTGACTACTATACCAATACCTTCACAACTAGCAGAGATCCCACTCTGCAATTATGATATGTCTGTAGAGTATATTATGTCCAACAATATATAGAAACATTTGCCAAACGTTTTTTTTTGTGTGTTTTGAATATTCATGTTTATATTTTTTCAAATTTCATGAATTCATGTAGGGAATGTTTTATTTAAATACAAATGCTACTAATATTATATAGCAAGCAGTAAAGCTTTATATAAGATTCCTTCTTCAATTTGTAGCACATCCAAGTTAACAAGTATGCTGTCTTAATAGAGGCCTGAGTAAGGCCAAAAAGTCACTAAACTTCAATGAATAACTTCTCAATTATGCTTTTAAGATACAAATGTCAAATGTCCTTCCTCCAAAGGACCCTTCTATGGTCTTGTGAGACATATCAACCAGGCCATTGTCCGATAGTGAACGGAAAGGAGAGGTAAGTGTGTGTGTGTGTGTGTGTGTGTGTGTGTGTGTGTGTGTGTGTGTGTGTGTGTGTGTGTGTGTATGTGTGTGTGTGTGTGTGTGTGAGTGTGTGTGTGTGTGTGTGTGTGTGTGTGTGTGTGTGTGTGTGTGTATGTGTGTGTGTGTATGTGTGTGTGTGTGTGTGTGTGTGTGTGTGTGTGTGTGTGTGTGTGTGTGTGTGTGTGTGTGTGTGTATGTGTGTGTGTGTCTGTGTGTATGTGTGTGTGTGTGTGTGTGTGTGTACATCAAATTCAATCAAAGTGTGTTAAATCAAAGTGAATACAACAGAGTTAGACCTTACTTACAGGCTCTAACCAACAGTGCAATTTTCAAAGTAAAAAGTAGGTATTAGTTAAACAATAGATAAGTAAAGAAATACAGAATAAAAAGAAACCAGTAAAATGACAGTGAAAATAACAGTAGCGAGTCAATATACAGGTGGTACCGGTACAGAGTCAATGTGGAGGCTATATACAGGGGGTACCGGTACAGAGTCAATGTGGAGGCTATATACAGGTGGTACCGGTACAGAAAGCAAATAGTTTAGTTATACATGTCTGTCTGTCTGTCTGTCTGTCTGTCTGTCTGTCTGTCTGTCTGTCTGTCTGTCTGTCTGTCTGTCTGTCTGTAGCATACATGTGTGTGTGTCTGTCTAAGTACGTGTGTGAATCTGTCTCCTGTTATTTGTCTTGAGTGAGAACAAGCAGGCTGTAGTACCCAGAAAGAGTACTGAGCTGGGGACTGGGGTGACACCCAATATGAACATTAGAAGTATACTTTGTGCCACTGCCAACAACAGGAAATGTGTTCATTACTGTCCTAATTGTCCCTAGAATTTCTTAGCAAACAACTGGAGGCAGGCCTTTCTCCTATAGAGCTCCATTTTTATGGAATTGTCTGCCTATCCATGTGAGAGACGCAGACACGGTCTCGACCTTTAAGTCTTTATTGAAGACTCATCTCTTCAGTAGGTCCTATGATTGAGTGTAGTCTGTCCCAGGGGTGTGAAGGTGAACGGAAAGGCACTGGAGCGATGAACCGCCCTTGCTGTCTCTGCATGGCCGGATCCCCTCTCTCCACTGGGATTCTCTGCCTCAAACCCTATTACAGGGGCTGAGTCACTGGCTTGCTGGTGCTCTTCCATGCTGTCCCTAGGAGGGGTGCTTCACTTGAGTGGGTTGAGTCACTGACGTGATCTTCCTGTCCGTGTTGGTGCCCCCCTCGGGTTCATGCCGTGGGGGAGATCTTCGTGGGCTATACTCGGCCATGTCTCAGTGTCGTAGGTTGGTGGTTAAAGATATTCCTCTAGTGGTGTGAGGGCTGTGCCTTGGCAAACTGGGTGGAGTTATATCCTGCCTGGTTGGCCCTGTCCAGGGGTATCGTTGGACGGGGCCACAGTGTCTCCTGACCCCTCCTGTCTCATTCTCCAGTATTTATGCTGCAATAGTTTATGTGTCGGGGGTCTAGGATCAGTCTGAGTATTTCTCATGTCTTATCTGGTGTCCTGTGTGAATTTAAGTATGCGCCCTTTAATGCGTATGCGCCCTTTCTCTCTCTCTTCTCTCGGAGGACCTAAGCACTAGGACCATGCCTCAGGACTACCTGGCCTGAGGACTCCTTGCTGTCCCCAGTCCACCTGGTCGTGCTGCTGCTCCAGTTAACAGTTCTGCCTGCGGCTATGGAACCCTGACCTGTTCACCGGACGTGCTACCTTGTCCCGGACATGCTGTTTTGGACGCTCTCTCTCTACCGCACCTGCTGTCTCCAACTCTGAATTATCTGCTATGAAAAGTCGACTGACATTTACTCCTGAGGTGCTGACCTGTTGCACCCTCTAGAACCACTGTGATTATTATTATCTGACCCTGCTGGCCATCTATGAACCTTTGAACATCTTGGCCATGTTCTGTTATAATCTCCACCCGGCACAGCCAGAAGAGGACTGGCCAGCCCTCATAGCCTGGTTCCTCTCTAGGTTTCTTCCTAGGTTCTGGGCTTTCTAGGGAGTTTTTCCTAGCCACCGTGCTTCTACATCTGCATTGCTTGCTGTTTTAGGCTGGGTTTCTGTACAGCACTTTGTGACATCGGCTGATGTAAAAAGGGCTTCATAAATAAATTTGATTGATTGATTGTTCATACAGTATCTCTCTCCCTCTCTCATTCTCTCTCCCTATCTCTTAAGAACATATAGCTAGTATTGCCCTTGAGAAACTGCAATGTTGTGCGTTTTTTGTGAGCTGACTTTTCTGTTTAGCAACATATTTCCTGAATGAAAATGTATCAGATTCACTTGCTTTAAGGTCACTCTTTCTTCTTCATCTCTCTCTCTCTCTCTCTCTCTCTCTCTCCCTCCCTCTCTCCCTCTCTCCCTCTCCCTCTCCCTCTCCCTCTCCCTCTCCCTCTCCCTCTCCCTCTCCCTCTCCCTCTCCCTCTCTGGCTCTGTAGGACAGTAGAGGCCAGTTGAGGTCATGTTGAAATATGTGCAGGTTTGTTTGTGCTTGTTTCCTCCCTCCACTCTTTCAAGGTGCTGGCCTGTCATAGTTTAACTTATCGTTCTCTCTTCATTTCCTTCAGGGAATGTGCCTCAATGTGCCTCCAAGTCAGCAGTGCAAATAGCCTGTAGTCATGACGTCATGCTAGCTCTTCCATACTGTACTGTCTCTTCAACCATTACTGAAATGACAGCAAAACATCATAGCTGTATGATGATTCAGGAAGAAGGTTATTAGAGTGTAATCTCCTAGTCGTCCAGTTGGTAAGAGCGTGAAGCTAGCAACACCAAGATTATGGGTTTAATCCCTGCAAGAATCATAAATATTGTTGTGTCCCCCTGCTGCAGGAAATACTGTATGTTTCTCATTAACAATATTAGATACTATACGATCCCTGTAACCCGTGTAGGTTTGAGCGAGTAGCGAGTTGTAACAGCTGTACAGTTAGTAGCATTCATCAAGCATGAACCTGTCAGAGTTTAACACTGATGTAAACATATGAAATATGATCATGTGACTAGATGGGTAGCTGTAACTGTCTGTCAGTGAAATGTGTTCTGTTGCCATGGGCCCCTTCTGTGTTCTGTTGCCATGGGGCATACCAGAGTCTCCACATGAGACCTGGACTGAGTCTGAGGAGAAAGTGAGCAAAATGATCACTGTAAACCTGCAGACGGAGGAAGAGGAAGATCAAGGTGGTTCATGCCCACAGGACTGGAAAACCAGTAGCCAGCCCAGGTGACAGACTCAGGCCGATAGTTGAAGTTGAAGGACAAGATGGCTGTTCTGGAGAGAGCCAAGAACTTGACAGGAACCAACATCTTCCTCAACGAGGACTTCTCTGAAACTGCGCTCCAGAGGCGGAAATAATTTATCGCAGCTATAAACGCTGCCAGAGAGTGTTGGGACATTGATTACATCTGCTGCGACAAGTCCACCCTCCTTCGCAACAGCCTGGGAGGAGTGAGATAGCCAAGCCTCCAGGGCGTCGCAGTAGCTTCAGAAACACACATACACACACATACACACATACACATACACACATACACACATACACACATACACACACACACACATACACACACACAATCACACATCCATCAGCTGACTCTCACAAGTTGACTGACTCTATTAGCCAAACAATGCTCTTGCCAAACAGTGTTTTACTTGACTTTCCCCCCTCCATATTTCTGTTTGTCTTTCTCCAATAAGTTATCTAGGACCGGCCTAAGAATAGCCCATATCAATATATGTAGCATTAGAAGTTAAATTCATGAAAACAATAACTTGTCGGATAACATTCATATACTGGTTATCTCTGAAACTCACTTAGATAATTCCTTTGATGATACAGCAGTAGCTGGGATATAACATCTACAGAAAAGGCAGGAATGCCTATGGGGGAGGTGTTGCTGTATATGTTCAGAGACATATAACTGTAAAGCTTAGAGAGGATCTCATGTCAAATGTTGAAATGTTGTGGTTCAGCTGCCTCCTCTAAAGCCTATTATTTTGGGGTGTTGCTATAGGCCACCAAGTGCTAGCAGTCAGTATTTGAATAATGTGTGTGTCAATGCTTGATAGTGTATGTGATGTTAATTAACAGAGAGGTCTATTTTCTGGTTGACCTGAACATTGACTGGTTAGCAACTGGCTGTCCTCTCAAGAGGAAGCTTCTAACTGTGACTAATGCCTGTGATATGACCCAGGTTATCAATCAACCAATTAGAGTGCAGACCAATAGTGTTGGATCTGTGACATCCGCTTGTATTGATCATATCTTCACTAATGCTGCAGAGATTTTCTCCAAAGCAATATCAGTTCCCATTGGCTGTAGTGACCATAACATTGTGGCAATAACAAGGAAAGCCAAAGTGTCAAAGGTTGGGCTTAAAGTTATTCATATGAGATCATACAAAATGTTTTCTCAGTGTAACAGTATAACTTTAGACCGTCCCCTCGCCCATACCGGGCGCGAACAAGGGACCCTCTGCACACATCAACAACAGTCACCCACGAAGCATCGTTACCCATCGCTCCACAAAAGCCGCTGCCCTTGCAGAGCAAGGGGAACTACTACTTCAAGGTCTCAGAGCAAGTGACGTCATTGATTGAAACGCTATTTAGCGCGCACCGCTAACTAAGCTAGCCGTTTCGCATCCGTTACACTCACCCCCCTTTTGACCTCCTCCCTTTCCGCAGCAACCAGTGATCCGGGTCACGGCACCAATGTAACAGTATAACTTTAGACCGTCCCCTCGCCCATACCCGGGCGCGAACCAGGGACCCTCTGCACACATCAACAACAGTCACCCACGAAGCATCGTTACCCATCGCTCCACAAAACTAAGCTAGCCGTTTCGCTTCCGTTACATCAGGACTCTTTTGTTGAAAATGTACAACATCTATGTTGGTCTGATGTGTATGAGGAAGTGAATCCAGATGCATCACTGGAAGTATTTGTGCAGTTATTCTTGCCATTTGTTGACAAACATGCACCTGTTAAGAAACTAACTGGTAGAACTGTTAGAGCCTTCTGGATTGATGATGAAGTGAACAATGGTATGATGGAGCTGGCAAACTAGTCAGGATGCTCTGCTGATTGGTTTACATACAGTGAATTAAGACATTTTGTGACTAAACTTAACAAAAATAAATTATATTACCAAACCAAGATAAATGACATAAAACACAATGGAAAAAGTACAGAGTACCGAGAAAACCCAATTAATCTCCATCGTTCATTGAAGTTGGTGTGTCATTTATAACAAAACCTTTCGATGTTAGCCAATCATTTCAATTACTTTCACTAGTAAAGTGGAAAAACTCAGAAGTTAAATGAAAACATGGAACAGCGCACCATCATATTTTTGTGTAAAATATCTAATAATGAAAGAAGTTGTTCTGTTTTGAATTTGGCCAAGTCAGTGTGTGAGAGGTGGAAAACTGTTATCCATCAATAATGATAAGCCACCAGGTTTAGACAACCTCGATGGGAAACTATTCAGAATGGTAGCAGACTATCAAATCAAATACAATTTTATTGCTTCGCATACACATATTTAGCAGATGATATTGCGGGTATTTATAGGTATTTATACCTGTGTTCTCTGTTTGTCTCTTGCCAATTAGTTTTGTTCTAAGCCTACCCGCGTTTTCCCCCTTGCTCCTGTCTGTTTCTAGTTCCTGTTTTCTAGTTCTCACGGTTTTTACCATACTGCCTGCCCTGACCCTGAGCCTGCCTGCTGTTCTGTACCTTGACACACCACACTGGATTACTGACCTCTGCCTGCCCTGACTCTGAGACTGCCTGCCTTTCTATACCTTTTGGACTCTGATTTGGATTACCGACCTCTGACCTGTCGTTTTGCCTGCCCCTGTTCTTGTAAAACACCTTTGTTACTTCAACACTTCTGCATGTGTGTCTTCTCTAATATGTGATACTCACTTGCTATGGTTTTACATCACATGCTATCACATGGTTGGAATGTTCTTTATCCAATATAATCCAGAGAGCGTTCTTCAATGGAAGCTTCTCTAACATCAGATACTGTATGTACAGTGCGGTGTCCCTCAGGGCACCTGCTTTGAGCCGTTATGTTTATCTATTTTTAAGAAATGATTTCCCACTGGTCTTACACAAAAGCTATAATGACTAGGTATGCGAATTATTCCAAACTCTACATGCACCCAAACCCAGTGACCTCACAGAGTTACAGTCAGGATCAGAATGGGTGATAAATAATAAACTGGTCTTTAATACATCTAAAACTAAAAGCATTGTATGTGGTTCAAAACATTCTCGAAGACCTAAACCTCAACTGGAGTTGTCTATAAAAGATGGGATTATTGAGCAAATAAACTCCTAGATATAAAATTGGACAGTCAATTATCATGGTCAAGTCATATTGACAAAGTTGTTGTGAAGATGGGGAGGGGTATGTCGGTTATAAAATTATCTTTGGTGTTTTTGACGCAAAAATCTACTTTACTAAGTGTTCAGACTCTGGTCTTGTCCCATCATGATTACTGTCTGGTAATAGGGTCAAGTGCAGCAAGGAAAGACCAAGCAAAGCTGCAGCTGACTCAAAACAGAGCAGCACACCTTGGATTTAATTCTTCAGGATCGGTGTCCCGTCCGTGAGACGGTTGAGCTAACGTAGGCTAATGTGATTAGCATGAGGTTGTAAGAAACAAACAAAAATCCCAGGACATAGACATGTCTGATATTGGCAGAAAGCTTAAATTCTTGTTAATCTAACTGCACTGTCCAATTTACAGTAGCTATTAGAGTGAAATAAACCATGCTATTGTTTGAGGAGAGTGCACAATTATGAACTTGAAAATGTATTAATAAAACAATTAGGCACATTTGGGCAGTCTTGGGCAGTCTTGATACAACATTTTTCACTGATTCACTCTAAAACTTTGCCCGTGTGGTGCTGCCATCTAGTGGCCAAAGTCTCAATTGCACCTTGGCTAGACTAATTCATGATGCCCTTTCTCATGCAATTAAAATATGATGGTACATCATCATATTATCTTTTACCAGATCTAATGTGTTATATTCTCCTACATTTCCTTCACATTTCCACAAACTTCAAAGTGTTTCCTTTCAAATGGTATCAAGAACATGCATATCCTTGCATCAGGTCCTGAGTTACAGGCAGTTAGATTTGGGCATGTCATTTTAGTCAAATGTATTTAATTTTTTTAAAGGGAGAGCTATTACCAAACAAGTAGTGTGTTCTGCTGTAAATTACATTTTTAAAGGTGTAGATTTGTGGAGCCTGCAAGAACATCAGACATCTCTTAGACATGATCTCAAGGACACATGTTTCTCAGGCAGCTGTAGTCCTCATAACTGTAGGAAGTGTATCTCTGGTGTCATGTCACCTCGTTTTGTTGTCAGACAGAACAGGACCTCTGGGGTTGGATCTATGTGTAGGGTTCATCCTCTTCTTCCTATGACTTAGAGGTATGTAAAATTACGAAAACTGTATGCACTCGTAAGTTGCTCTGGATAAGAGTGTCTGCTAAATGACAAATGCGACCCACCACCTGGATTCGATCCTATGTAAGCAAGCTGTTTAACTTCTGTAGGACTAGGGGGAAGTATTGAGTAGCTTGGATAAAAAGGTGCCCAGAGTAAACTGCCTGCTACTCAGTCCTAAAAGCTAGAATATGCATATAATTAGTCGATTTGGATGGAAAACACTCTGAAATTTCTAAAACTGTTTGAATGATGTCTGTGAGTATAACAGAACTCATATGGCAGGCAAAACCCTGATCAATAAAACCCACCAGAAAGTGGGAAATCGGAGGTTTGAAGTTTTCAAGTCATTGCATATCGAAAATACAGTGTCCATGGGGCCATATTTCAATTCCTAAGGCTTCCACTAGATGTCAACAGTCTTTAGAACCTTGTTTGATGTTTCTACTGTGACGGAGGGGGGAATGGGAGCTGAATGAGTCAGAGGTTTGCCAGAGTGGCTTGAGATGATCACGCGCTCACGTGAGAGCGACCTGCGTTCCATTGCATTTCTACAGACAAAGGAATTCTCCGGTTGAAACATTATTGAAGATTTATGTTAACCTCTCTGCGCACTGAACCCGCTAGCGGGCTGAAATTCCACAACATACGCTGATCGCTACATAAATAGTCATATTAAACATTCATGAAAATACAAGTGTCTCACATGTATCGAAAGCCTAGAATCTTGCTAATCCAACTGCATTGTCAGATTTAAGAAAGGATTTACTGCGAAAGAATACGATGCGATTATCTGAGCATAGAGCCCCATAAAAAACAACAATTTTAACCAGCACAGGCGTAACATATTCACAAACTGCATCAAAATAAATTGTTTACCTTTGACGATCTTCCTCTGTTTGCAATCCCAATGCTCATTGTTACACAATGAATGGTCTTTTGTTTGATAAAATCTGTTTTTATAGCCTAACACAAAACATTTTATGAACCGCTTGTGTCGTGAATTCCGTCTCATTCAATTTTCGATGACACATTCCAGGTAAATAACCCACACAGAACGTGACTTTTCCAGTCATGTTTGGTTTCACTGCAATCAACTGGTTTGTTTGTAACACAATCAAACATGATGGGCCATTTCGCGGGACGTATTGACTGAAAGAAACTGATTTGAAGACAACAAGTCATGACATCATTGCACCAATGATTTGCCCGCTGTTTCGTTGATTGACTGTCTTTTAACCCAATGACCACTGATCGTCTTGAAATCTAGCTGGGTAGATAGCCAATGAGCTGAGCTAAACGGCAATAGGCCATGTTTATGTGTTGCAAGACCAACCCATGTAGTAAGCTCCAGCTTAATAAAGAGAGTCATTCCCTACTGAAGTTTCATACCGGAAGGAGAAACACATATTACGTATTGCATTGTTTGGTAAACGCGCAGATTCAGCTGTTTATATATCAATCATTATGGCGACTAAGTCAGGGAAAGCTAAATCTAAGTCTAGATATACAGATGTACACACAATTTTAGAATAAATTGATGAGGTGAGACAGAGATTGTTGTAGGAGGATTCATTTAGCGATTGTGGAGGAATATATTTTTGAACCAGCAACAGCCACTCTAAAATGGTGCACTTGTATGTTTGAGGAATTTTAATTATGGGATTTCTGTTGTTTTGAATTTGGCGCCCTGCACATTCACTGGCTGTTGTTGAGGTGGGAAGCTATTGTCCCACATATCCCAGAGAGGTTTAACCTATGGGCTCACTTTTGCAATTATTGCTTTCCTCTTTCTCAATCAAATTGGTTGTACATCCCTTGGGATGTATTTATATGTCAACTTACCCATGTTCTTTCATTTGCTGATTTTCAGCAAAAGTTTTCATCTGGCAGTATCTGCTTTCTGTGTTGTTCAAGTCATGCCAGACGCCAAAATCTCCTCTGAGGGAGAGGCCGAGAAGGGTCTAGCGCCAGTGGTCCAGGTCCTCACAACTGGCTACAAATGTATTTGGCTTCTCTACACTCCCAGAAAAGAGGTTGCTTCTCCCAGTGAAGAATGAAGTGAAGAAATGGCTCCAGAAATGGTTTCACCAGAGACGGTTTCACTTCTAACCTACAAAGCATTACATGGATTTGCTCCTTTTCCGATTTGGTCCTGCCGTACATACCTACACGCTACAGTCTCAAGACACAGGCCTCCTTACTGTCCCTAGAATTTCTAAGCAAACTGCTGGAGGCAGGGCTTTCTCTTATAGATCTCCATTTTTATAGAATGGTCTGACTATCCATGTGAGAGACGCAGACTCAACCTTTAAGTCTTTACTGAAGACTCATCTCTTCAGTAGGTCCTATGATTGAGTGTAGTCTGGCCCAGGGGTGCGAAGGTGAACGGCAAAGCACTGGAGTGACAAACCCCCCTTGCTGTCTCTGCTTGGCCGGCTCCCCTCTCTCCACTGGGATTCTCTGCCTCCGACCCTATTACAAGGGCTGAGTCACTGGCTTGCTCATGCTCTTACATCCTTCCTGTCCTCGTGGGAGATGTTCCTGGGCTATACTCGGCCTTGTCTCAGGGTAGAAAGTTAGTCGTCTGTTGATATGCCTTTGGTTGTGTGGGGGCTGTGCTTTGGAAAAGTGGGTGGGGTTATTTCTTGCCTAGTTTGCCCCGGGTTATCTTTGGATGGGGCCACAGTGTCCTCCGACCCCCCCTATCTCAGTCTCCAGCTGCAATAGTCTGTGCCGGGTGTCTAGGGTCAGTCTTATCTGGTGTCCTGTGTGATCTTAGGGATGCTTCCTCTAATGTTTCCATCTCTCTCCCGTCCCGGGGCCATAGGACCTCAGAACTACCTGGCCTGAAAACCTCCTGGCTGTCCCAAGTCAACGTTGTCGTTCTGCTGATCCAGTTTCTGCTGTTGTGAATGCAGCTATGGAACCCTGACCAGCTACCTTGTCCCACACCTGCTATCTCGACCTCTGAATGCTCAGCTATGAAAAGCCAACTGATACAGTGGCTTGCAAAAGTATTCACCCCCCTGGCATTTTTCCTATTTTGTTGCCTTACAACCTGGAATTAAAATAGAATTTTGGAGGGGTTGTATCATTTGATTTACACAACATGCCTACCACTTTGAAGATGCAAAATATTTTTTCTTGTGAAACAAACAAGAAATAAGACAAAAAAAACAGAAAACTTGAGCGTGCATAACTATTCCCCCCCTCAAAGTCAATACTTTGTAGAGACACCTTTTGCAGCAATTACAGCTGCAAGTCTCTTGGGGTATGTCTCTATAAGCTTGGCACATCTAGCAACTGGGATTTTTGCCCATTCTTCAAGGCAAAACTGCTCCAGCTACTTCAATTAGGATGGGTTCCGCTGGTGTACAGCAATCTTTAAGTCATACCACAGATTCTCAATTGGATTGAGGTCTGGGCTTTGACTAGACCATTCCAAGACATGTAAATGTTTCCCCTTAAACCACTCAAGTGTTGTTTTAGCAGTATACTTAGGGTCATTGTCCTGCTGGAAGGTGAACCTCCATCTCAGTCTCAAACCTCTGGAAGACTGAAACAGGTTTCCCTCAAGAATTTCCCAATGAAAAACATCCCCACGGCATGATGCTGCCACCACCATTCTTCAGTGTGGGGATGGTATCTTGGGGTGATGTGAGGTGTTGGGTTTGCGCCATACATAGCGTTTTCCTTGATGGCCAAAAAGTTACATTTTAGCCTCATCTGACCAGAGTACCTTCTTCCATATGTTTGGGGAGTCTCCCACATGCCTTTTGGCGAACACCAAACATGTTTGCTTATTTTTTTCTGGCCAATCTTCCGTAAAGCGCAGCTCTGTGGAGTGTACAGCTTAAAGTGGTCCTATGGACAGATACTCTAATCTCCGCTGTGGAGCTTTGCAGCTCCTTCAGGCTAACCTTTGGTCTCTTTGTTGCCTCTCTGATTAATGCCCTCCTTGCCTGGTCCCTGAGTTCTGGTGGGCAGCCCTCTCTTGGCAGGTTTGTTGTGGTGCCATATTCGTTCACATTTTTTTCTAACTGATTTAATGGTGCTCCGTGGGATGTTCAACGTTTCTGATATTTTTTTATAACCCAACCCTGATCTATACTTCTCCACAACTTTGTCTCTGACCTTTTTGGAGAACTCCTTGGTGGTGCCCCTTGCATATTGGTGTTGCTGACTGGGGCCTTTCAGAACAGGTATATATATATACTCAGATCATGTGACACTTAGATCGCACACGGGTGGACTTCATTTAACTAATTATGTGACTTCTGAAGGTAATTGGTTGCACCAGATCTTATTTAGGGGCTTCATAGCAAAAGGGGTGAATACATATGCATACACCACTTTACCATTTAAGTAATTTTTTAAATTTCACTTCACCAATTTGGACTATTTTGTGTATTTCCATTACATGAAATCCAAATACAAATCTATTTTTATATTACAAGTTGTAATGCAACAAAATAGGAAAAACGCCAAGAAGGGTGAATACTTTTGCAAGGCACTGTACCTTTTACATCAGCTGAAATAGAGCTTTTGTTCCAGGCTAACATCCTTCACTCCATATTCTGGAGGAGGAGGATGAGAAGAAGAAGGAGAAGGAGATGAAGGAGGGGGAGGAGAAAGAGGAGGTGGAGAAGAAGAAGAAGAAGGAGGAGATGGATGAGGAGGAGATGAAAAAGGAGGAGGAGGAGGAGGAGAAGAAGGAGGAGGGGAAGAAAATCAGAGGGACATTGTAATTTCATGTGTTCCAGTGGAGGGTTCAGAACCACTGGTGGTGAGGGTGGAGGCTGTGTCGGGGGTGCTAAGCGAGAGGTTTATTTTTCTCATGGTGATTTCTTTGTAGACTTGGTTTAATTCTTGATGGAGACTCTGACTGACATGGCAAGGATGTTCGTCGTCAGAGACAGTTTTAAAAACATAGAAAATGTGGCACCAGTCTTTGTCTGAGGCTTTATTTCCCAGACCTTTTAGACAATAATACAGTGCTGTAACCATTGATGCATTGATAAATAATTTCAAGTTTCAAGTTTTAATGTCATTTGCACAAGTATAGTGCAATGTCTTTCTTGAAAGCTCTAAACACAACAATGCAGTAATCAATACCAATGTAGTACTAAAAATAACACAAGGTAGAACAAAAACACAAAATAAGTGTCACGCCCTGACCTTAGAGAGCTTCTTATGTCTCTATTTTGGTTTGGTCAGAGTGTGATTTGGGGTGGGCATTCTATGTTTTTTCTTTATTTTGGCCGGGTATGGTTCCCAATCAGGGACAGCTGACTATCGTTGTCTCTGATTGGGAACCATACTTAGGTAGTTTTTTCCCACCTATGTTTTGTGGGTAGTTGTTTCCTGTACCTGACAGGACTGTTTCGTTATTCACTGTGTTCTTTTTGTTTCAGTGTTCAGTTAAATAAGTCATGAACACTTACCACGCTGCGCTTTGGTCCGATTCCTCCTCATCAGACGACGACACCCGTTACATTAAGAAGAACAGGAGAAAGTAAGAAGCTATACACAGGGTCAGTTCCAGTGGCATATTTCCAATGTGCAGGGATACTGGAGTGATAGAGGTAGATAAGTATAGGGGTTAGGTGACTAGGCATCAGTATATATGCCCAGACACCTAAACAGAGTAGCAGCAGCGTACATGCTGATTTTCATGTGCGTGTGTGCAGTGGTGTAAAGTGCTTGAGTAAAAATGCTTTGGGGTATCTGTACCTTACAATTTATATTTTTGACTACTTTTACTTTTACCTCACTAAACATTCCTAAAGAAAATACTGTGCTATTTTTACTCCATACATTTTCTCTGACAAACAAAAGATCTCATTACATTTTGAATGCTTAGCAGGACAGGAAGACGGTCCAATTCACGCACTTATTGTAACGGCTTTCTTCCTGGGAAGGAGAGGCGGACCAAAACGCAGCGTGGTTAGGGTTAAACATCTTTAATAAAGACGAATACCGAGAAAACACAACAAATATACAAAACAATAAATGTGAAAACCGAAAACAGTCCTGTGTGGTGAAACAGACATGGAAATAATCACCCACAAAACCCCAACACAAAACAGGCTACCTAAATATGGTTCCTAATCAGAGACAATGACTAACACCTGCCTCTGATTGAGAACCATATCAGGCCAAACACAGAAACAGACAAACTAGACACACAACATAGAATGCCCACCCAGCTCACGTCCTGACCAACACTGAAACAAGGAAAACACACAAGAACTATGGTCAGAACGTGACACTTATCAAGATAACATCTCTAGCATCTCTACTGCCTCTGATCTGACGGACTCACTAAACACAAATGCTTTGTTTGTAAATTATATGTGAGTGTTGGAGAATGCCCCTGGCTACCCACAAATAAACAAGAAAACAGTGCCGCCTGGTTTGCTTATTAATATAAGACATTTTAAATCATTATACTTATACTTGTGATACTTAAGTACATTTTAGCAATTACATGTACCTTCTGTACTTAAAATCAAATACATTTAGACTTCTACTCAGGTAGTATTTTACTGGGTGACTTTCACTTTTACTTGAGCCATTTTCTATTAAGGTATCGTTACTTTTAATCAAGTATGACAATTGGGTACTTTTTCCACCACTGTGTGTGTTTTGACTTACTATAGATTTTTTATTTATTTTACCTTTATTTAACCAGGCAAGTCAGTTAAGAACAAATTCTTATTTTCAATGACGGCCTGGGAACAGTGGGTTAACTGCCTGTTCAGGGGCAGAACGACAGATTTGTACCTTGTCAGCTCGGGGGTTTGAACTCGCAACCTTCCGGTTACTAGTCCAACGCTCTAACCACTAGGCTACCCTGCCGCCCCATGTGTGTGTGTGTGTGTATGTTGTGTGTGTGTTGGAGTGTCAGTGTGTGTGAGTGTGTGGAGTCTTGTAGTGTGGATAGAGGCAGTGCAGAAATAAAATACAAGGGTCAACTGAGATAGTCTGTGTAGCCATTCTGTTAGTTATGTTATTGCTTGGGGATAGAAGCTATTCAGGAGCCTGTTGGTGTGAGACTTGATGCTCCGGTAATGTTGTTTGTGTAACATGGTGCATGAATAAAGCCCTGGGGAGCTTTCCTTTTTTTAGCCTATTGAATTGACTATACAGAACCAAACCATTACCCATAGATAGACGATGCAGAGGAAGAAGAGATGTTTGAGAGAGGATGGAGAGAGGAAGGAGAGAGGATGGAAAGAGGTTGGAGAGAGGAAGGAGTGTCACGATCGTAGTAAGAAGCAGACCAAAGCGCAGCGTGGTGTGAATGCATCATTTTAATGGATGACGAAAACACAAAGTAAACTGAATAAAACATCAGCCAACAATAAATGAACAACGACCGTGAAGCTATATACGAACTGTGCTGACACAAGCAACTAACATAGACAATCACCCACAACCCACAATGACAAAACAGGCTACCTAAATATGGTTCCCAATCAGAGACAACGACTAACACCTGCCTCTGATTGAGAACCATATCAGGCCAAACACAGAAACAGACAAACTAGACATACAACATAGAATGCCCACTCAGATCACACCCTGACCAAACAAAACCTATAAACATACAAAGAAAACTATGGTCAGAGCGTGACAAGGAGACAGAATGGAGAGAGGAAGGAGAGTTTGGAGAGAGGAAGGAGAGAGGTTGGAGAGAGGATGGAGAGAGGATGGAGAGAGGATGGAGAGAGGATGGCGAGAGGAAGGAGAGTTTGGAGAGAGGAAGGAGAGAGGTTGGAGAGAGGATGGAGAGAGGATGGAGAGAGGAAGGAGAGTTTGAAGAGAGGAAGGAGAGAGGATGGAGAGGAAGGAGAGTTTGGAGTGAGGAAGGAGAGAGGTTGGAGAGAGGATGGCGAGAGGTTGGAGAGAGGATGGAGAGAGGATGGAGAGAGGAAGGAGAGTTTGGAGAGAGGAAGGAGAGAGGATGGAGAGAGGAAGGAGAGTTTGGAGAGAGGAAGGAGAGAAGTTGGAGAGAGGATGGAGAGAGGATGGAGAGAGGAAGGAGAGTTTGGAGTGAGGAAGGAGAGAGGTTGGAGAGAGGATGGCGAGAGGTTGGAGAGAGGATGGAGAGAGGATGGAGAGAGGAAGGAGAGTTTGGAGAGAGGAAGGAGAGAGGATGTAGAGAGGAAGGAGAGTTTGGAGAGAGGATGGAGAGAGGTTGGAGAGAGGATGAAGAGAGGATGGAGAGAGGAAGGAGAGTTTGAAGAGAGGAAGGAGAGAGGATGGAGAGGAAGGAGAGTTTGGAGTGAGGAAGGAAGGAGAGAGGTTGGAGAGAGGATGGCGAGAGGTTGGAAAGAGGATGGAGAGAGGATGGAGAGAGGAAGGAGAGTTTGGAGAGAGGAAGGAGAGAGGATGTAGAGAGGAAGGAGAGTTTGGAGAGAGGAAGGAGAGAGGTTGGAGAGAGGATGGAGAGAGGATGGAGAGAGGAAGGAGAGTTTGGAGAGAGGAAGGAGAGAGGATGTAGAGAGGAAGGAGAGTTTGGAGTGAGGAAGGAGAGAGGTTGGAGAGAGGATGGCGAGAGGTTGGAGAGAGGAAGGAGAGTTTGGAGAGAGGAAGGAGAGAGGATGGCGAGAGGTTGGAGAGAGGATTGCGAGAGGTTGGAGATGTTTTTGTCATTGCACTTTCCATTAGGATATGGTTGTAAAATATTACTCATACAACACTGAAGGGTTTATGTAGGCTAAGTAGATCATTTATGAATGGCAAAGTACTGCATATAATGTACAACAGAGGGCTCTGGTGGGTCCTGGGTGTAATAATCACCTGTTCAGTGTATTTACAGTGTAGGCCAGGTAAATGTTTTAATATACACTGCTCAAAAAAATTAAGGAAACACTTAAACAACACAATGTAACTCTAAGTCAATCACACTTCTGTGAAATCAAACTGTCCACTTAGGAAGCAACACTGATTGACAATAAATGTCACATGCTGTTGTGCAAATGGAATAGACAACAGGTGGAAATTATAGGCAATTAGCAAGACACCCCCAATAAAGGAGTGGTTCTGCAGGTCGTGACCACAGACCACTTCTCAGTTCCTATGCTTCCTGGCTGATGTTTTGGTCACTTTTGAATGCTGGCGGTGCTTTCTAGTGGTAGCATGAGACGGAGTCTACAACCCACACAAGTGGCTCAGGTAGTGCAGCTCATCCAGGATGGCACATCAATGCGAGCTGTGGCAAGAAGGTTTACTGTGTCTGTCAGCGTAGTGTCCAGAGCATGGAGGCGCTACCAGGAGACAGGCCAGTACATCAGGAGACGTGGAGGAGGCCGTAGGAGGGCAACAACCCAGCAGCAAGACCGCTACCTCCGCCTTTGTGCAAGGATGAGCAGGAGGAGCACTGCCAGAGCCCTGCAAAATGACCTCCAGTAGGCCATAAATGTGCATGTGTCTGCTCAAACGGTCAGAAACAGACACCATGAGGGTGGTATGAGGGCCCGACGTCCACAGGTGGGGGTTGTGCTTACAGCCCAACACCGTGCAGGACGTTTGGCATTTGCCAGAGAACACCAAGATTGGCAAATTTGCCACTGGCGCCCTGTGCTCTTCACAGATGAAAGCAGGTTCACACTGAGCACATGTGACAGACGTGACAGAGTCTGGAGACGCCGTGGAGAACGTTCTGCTGCCTGCAACATCCTCTAGCATGACCGGTTTGGCGGTGGGTCAGTCATGTGCTCGCCAGAGGTAGCCTGACTGCCGTTAGGTACCGAGATGAGATCCTCAGACCCCTTGTGAGACCATATGCCGGTTGGCCCTGGGTTCCTCCTAATGTAAGACAATGCTAGACCTCATGTGGCTGGAGTGTGTCAGCAGTTCCTGCAAGAGGAAGGCATTGATGCTATGGACTGGCCCGCCCGTTCCCCAGACCTGAATCCAATTGAGCACATCTGGGACATCATGTCTCGCTCCATCCACCAACGCCACGTTGCACCACAGACTGTCCAGGAGTTGGCGGATGCTTTAGTCCAGGTCTGGAAGAAGATCCCTCAGGAGACCATCCGCCACCTCATCAGGAGCATGCCCAGGCGTTGTAGGGAGGTCATACAGGCACGTGGAGGCCACACACACTACTGAGCCTCATTTTCACTTGTTTTAAGGACATTACATCAAAGTTGGATCAGCCTGTAGTGTGGTTTTCCACTTTAATTTTGAGTGTAACTCCAAATCCAGACCTCCATGGGTTGATAAATTTGATTTCCATTGATCATTTTTGTGTGATTTTGTTGTCAGCACATTCAACTACGTAAAGAAAAAAGTATTTAATAAGAATATTTCATTCATTCAGATCTAGGATGTGTTATTTTAGTGTTCCCTTTATTTTTTGAGCAGTGTATTTGAACTCCAGATTCAAGACAACTGATGGAATTCACTTACTCTGTACAGTCTTATATAATAACCCTCATCTTTCCAATGTTGTACTGTACACAGGCATGGTGTTGTCTTATATAATAACCCTCATCTTTCCCATCTAGTACTCAGGTTTGGGGAGTAATGGATTGCATGTAATCCATTAGACGTAAAGGATTACAAAACAGGTAACTGTAATCTGATATGTTACCAGCAAAAATATTGTAATCACATTACAGATCCTTTTGAAAAACCAGATGATTACTTCAAGGATTACTTTTAAATTCAGAAAAGATGTTTGTGAAAAACAATATTTGACCCACCCTCTGCTTTCTCAATGACATTCAAATCAGCATTGAAGAAAGGAGCTACATATGTTGGCTCAATCGGAAATTACCTTTAAATGTGAACCTTGCTATAAAGCGGATCTTCAGCGCTACGGATTGAATTGAGCCCTCGTTTCTGAGCTTTTTTTCACGGTCCATTAAACACATTTGGTGTGTCATCATGGTGGTCTCTGACATCATAGTGGTCTCTGACATCATAATGATCTTGTAAATTCCAGGAGATGTGTAACTATGGATGTCCTGAAGAGGAGCATCAGTTTCATTATTTTAAGCTTT
Organism: Oncorhynchus clarkii lewisi; assembly: GCF_045791955.1. Taxonomy (NCBI): domain Eukaryota; kingdom Metazoa; phylum Chordata; class Actinopteri; order Salmoniformes; family Salmonidae; genus Oncorhynchus; species Oncorhynchus clarkii. The sequence goes on along the minus strand of NC_092158.1, from coordinate 9,977,698 downwards.
TACAAAACTAAAGCAATGGCAGAAGTCTAGATTACCATCTGTGTCCCATTTTAGTGTTTAACTGAAGATATTATCGCAAGAGATAAATGTGTTCCACCTAAGTGAGTCTGACCACCAGTCAGAGACCACCATGATGACAGAGACCACTATGATGTCAGAGACCACCATGATGACAGAGACCACTATGATGTCAGAGACCACCATGATGTCAGAGACCACTATGATGTCAGAGACCACTGTGATGACAGAGACCACTATGATGTCAGAGACCACTATGATGTCAGAGACCACCATGATGACACACCAAATGTGTTTGATGGATCGTGGGAAAAGAGCAGGAATAGGCTTTTTTTGTAGGCTTACAGTCCAAGATAATTCTTCCAATAGTGTGACTGCTGTCGGCATCCAAAAATGATCCAATTTGAATAAACGCTTGCAGGTAAGGATGACAGCAGAGGTGTAGTCTACGGCGATACGGATAACACTTATTTTTTTATATCTACATCGCTCATTGATGTGAATCACACTGCTGCTTTCTCGTTTAGCTTACGGATTGCGGTTGTTGTGGATGGCTGTTCACAAATCTAATGTGTATTTGAACCCAATAATGGTTGAATGCAAGAAGTTTAAGCTGCCTATCAATCACTGTTTTTTGAAACCAGTAGACAGCCAGTGAAAAATGTGTTCCTGCAACAGCTGCATAGTGCGGATCCCACCCTGTGGAATAAAAGTGGGGCTTTTATTGCTCAAATCTAATTCATGCTGATTGAACTAGAAACAAAGACCTTTGCTAATGAAACTCGTCAGTCTATTCTTGTTCTGAGAAATTAAGGCCGTTCCATGCGAGAAATTGCCAAGAAACTGAAGATCTCGTACAGCGCTGTGTACTACTCTCTTCACAGAACAGCGCAAACTGGCTCTAACCAGAATAGAAAGAGGAGTGGGAGGCCCCGGTGCACAACTGAGCAAGAGGACAAGTACATTGGCGTGTCTAGTTTGAGTCTCAACATCAACAGTGAAGAGGCGTCTCCGGGATGCTGGCCTTCTAGGCAGAGTTCCTCTGTCCAGTCTCAACATCAACAGTGAAGAGGCGTCTCCGGGATGCTGGCCTTCTAGGCAGAGTTCCTCTATCCAGTGTTCTTTTGCCCATCTTAATCTTTTATTTTTACTGGCCAGTTAGAGATTTGGCTTTTTTTTTGCAACTCTGCCTAGAAGGCCAGCATCCTGGAGTCGCCTCTTCACTGTTGATGTTGAGAC
>NC_092158.1:9968941-9971441 GCF_045791955.1 Oncorhynchus clarkii lewisi | reverse complement strand
ATGCCCGAGAAACTGGTGTTTGGAGGATATATTGGCACATTTTTGTTGTTGTTGGTATTTTGGTATTTTATTAGGATCCCCATTAGCTGTTGCAAAAGCAGAAGCTACTCTTCCTGTGGTCCACACAAATACATGAAATATGACAGAGTACAGAACATTAATAGACATGAACAGCTCAAGGACAGAACTACATCAATTTTTAAAAAGGCACACAAAAGGCCTACATGTCAATGCATACACACAAACTATCTAGGTCAATAAGGGAGAGGCATTGTACCGTTACGTGTTGATTTATCTGTTTTTTAAAACCTGGTTTGCTGTTCATTGGAGTGCCATGCGATAATGGCTCTATGTAATGCTGTACACTTTCTTGAATTTGTTCTGGATTTGGAGGACTGTGAAAAGACCCCTGGTGGCATGTCTGACGGGGTAAGTGTGGGTGTCAGAGCTGTGTGTAAGTTGACTATGCCAAACAATTTGGGATTTTCAACACATTAACGTTTCTTATAAAACGTCAAGGGGTCTGAAAAGTTTCCGAATGCACTGAATATATACTGGATTCATGCAACCTGACGTCAGAGCGTATCCTATTATTCTGTGTGTAAATCCAAAACACTCCATTATGATATGTTACGTTTGGTATGTATTCATTTGTGGATGTCCATCATCCATTTTGTGAGGATATATAACGAATTTGCAAAACATACTTTATGTTACGAATATGCAAAATCTATGATATGTTACAAATTCCAATTTGTTGTGGCTAACGTTAGCTAGGTGGTTAACACTAATTTTAACTAGCTGGCTAATATTAGCTAGGGTAGGGGGTTAGGAGTTAGGCAAAAAGGTTTAAGGTTAGGGGACAGGTTAGCTAAAAGGGTTAAGTTTAGGGTTAAGGGGAAGGGTTAGCTAACATGCTAAGTAGTTGCAAAGAGGCTAAGTAGCTAAAATGCTCTGTGATGAGATTCGAACACGCTACCTTTGGGTTGCTAGACATTCATTCACATTATATCCCCACTCATCCACCGCTTCTGTAACTATACCAAACATAACATTTCATACTAATTTGAGTGTCCCAGATTTAAATGTACTATGTTACATCGAGTCTAAGAGACCGTATCCTATATAACTACTGCTGTACAGTCCTTTTCTATTCATATACTGTCTATACTGTCTTCACACACCACTATATGTATATTTTATTTTATTTTATTTATTTTACCTTTACTTAACTAGGCAAGTCAAATTCGCTAAAACAACGATGGAGGCGACTTACGGTAGAGAAATTAACATTCAAATATCTGGCTACAGCTCTGGTGGACATTCCTGCAGTCAGCATACCAATTGCACTCTCCTTCCAAACTTGAGACATCTGTGGCATTGTGTTATGTGACAAAACTGCACATTTTTGAATGGCCTTGTCTTGTCCCCAGCACAAGGTGTACCTGTGTAATGATCATGATGTTTTAATCAGCTTTTTGACATCCCACACCAGTCACGTGGGTGGATTTTCTTGGCAAAGAAGAAATGCTCACGAACAAGGATGTAAACAAATTTGTGCACAAAATATTAGAGAAATAAGCTTTTTGTGTGCATGGGGACATTTCTGGGATCTTTTATTTCAGCTCGTGAAACATGGGACCAACACTTTGTTGCGTTTATATTTTAGTTTAGTTTATATATATGAATAATATTCTGGTCTCTGACATTGCTCCTTCTCATATTTCTTTCTTTTTTATTTTTCTTGATTGCATGTGTCTTGTTATTGTTGTTGTGTTGCTAGGTATTACTGCTCTGTTGGAGCTAGAAACACAAGCATTTTTGCTGCACCTGTGATAATATTTGTAAATCTGTGTGTGCGACAAAATAAACTTTGATTTGATTTTACTAGGGGCAACGGGGAACACTATTACCATCAAGTAGCTCTGGCTCTGAGGTTCATCTGTTCAATCCCAGTGCTAACCCTTACCTTGTCCATTGGAAATTAATACCTAAACTTAACCCTTACCTTAACCATTGGAAATTAATACCTAAACTTAACCCTTACCTTAACCATTGGAAATTAATACCTAAACTGAACCATCAAGTTGTTTCTGTTGTAACCCTATCCCAAACCTTAACATATACCTTAACCATTCCTAACCCTATCCCAAACCTTAACATATACCTTAACCATTCATAACCCTATCCCAAACCTTAACATATACCTTAACCATTCATAACCTTATCCCAAACCTTAACCATTCATAAGCCTATCCCAAACGTTAACCATTCCTAACCCTATCCCAAACCTTAACCATTCCTAACCCTATCCCAAACCTTAACCCGTACCTTAACCATTCATAACCCTATCCCAAACCTTAACCATTCATAACCCTATCCCAAACCATAGCCCTTACCTTAACCATTCCTAACCCTATCCCAAACCTTAACCATTCATAACCCTATCCCAAACCCTAACCATTCATAACCCTATCCCAAACCTTAACCCTTACCTTAA